>NC_089323.1:11839827-11989827 GCF_036669915.1 Pocillopora verrucosa | reverse complement strand
GATCCGTCGTCTCTAACAAAGTGTGTAAAGAGAGGACTTAGGAAAATTTATTGCAAATGAAGTGGGTGAGGTGCATAAGAATACTAGAGAGCTTTGGGGGAATTAGGTCTGTTTTATTGTGATACATCATACCCTTTAGCCCCTGAGAGTAACTAGCATCAAATGTCTCCTCACAATATTGCTGGTGAGTCAAGCATTAAGGTCATTGGAATAATGGCAATGATCAATATTTGAAGGTGCTCCATCTACGGTTAAACAAATTCTCCTTTTCAATACCGAAGGAAATGTAAGAGAATAATGCGGAGAATATGCATACTGATATTAAGGATTAATGGATTAACATTGACTACTACCAGTACCGTCTTTTTTATATATCCAAAGTGTGTGACGTTACCAGATGTTGTTTACTTTTGGTTCAAAGGACACTTGACACTCTTGAACTATTTTTCTTTTTTTCCAATTTCATGCTTTTTGCCTCCAAAACAAGAACTTTACTTAATTAACTCATTAAATGTCATCATTTATCACTATTGACAAGAAAAATTCTTCAACATGCGTTGGAGCCAATTTTCGTACAGTGAAGGATCACGAAAAAAAACTGAGATCATTAGTGATCAGAAGTCTGCATTAGCTGGCCGTAGCCGATTTCGTTTCCTATTTGTAGTCGTAGATGTTTACATGGAGCGAAAGTCGCGTTTCTTGCGTGCCAAAAGTGCATTAGTTGAGTGTTTCTTGTATTTATAGATTTGCAACTTGATACATTCAACTGCAACAGTAAAGGTGACATAACGATCACCAAAACAATTCTGTCGTCCCTTTTCCCGCCTCCCGTTTATTTCTCTGACAGTTTTGATTGCCTTTCTCAGCCGCATGTCACAACGATTGTGTTTTCGTTTGGCGCATCACACAATCTTCTCTCCTCAAGCGATTGCCCGACACGTAATATCCATGATCACACAAAACGCTATGATTTTATGTTGTGAAAAGGAAATCTTAGCACGCTTTTCATGTAACTCAATTATTCTGAGGCCTGCCTCTTCGCTTTCAAGAGCAGGGCAGATTATGGGTCTTTATCAAGAAAACCTGAGTGGAGTCAATGATTGGTCAATCACACTTTGACTGATGTTGCTAAGCTACGGCTATGGCGTCTGAAAAAATCCGAGTCAAGCTTCTCAAGTTTTAGCCATCCATGTTTCCGTCTATGCGTCGGCCCTGTAAAGTAATTCCCTCCACTGTAAGGAAATTAAAGAAGAGAGAATTACGAAACAAATAAACAAACAAAAAAAAAGAAGACAAGAATGCTCTGAGAAGTTTGCTGACGTGGAATGCACCCAATGCGTTTTACGCTCAGCTCAAGTTATCTTTAGCAAAACAATGTTCAGAATCAGGAAGACGGAAACGGTTGACAACGTTTCCAATGTAAGAAATGAAAAAACATGGCCATTTAAAACTGAAACTTTTCAGTATATGGGCAACCAACGTTCTTCTTCTCGTGAGAATTTGAGTTTGGTCCCATCTCGTGTTGTTGCCTTCACTGTCGTGAATAGCCTAAAGTTTTTCAGAGTCGGCGGTTTAGATAAGTGGCGTACTTATAAATCGTTCACTGTTGCCAAATTTCATATTAATGCAAGGCAGGAAAATCTGTTTTCTATACTGACGAAATTCCTACAAAGACGACCACATTTTTCATTTTCGGACTTCGGCAAATCTTCCTAAATGTTCTTCACGCTCGGAATAAGTATCGATGTGAAAATTTGGCAGCTCATCGAGAAAGTCACCGGTAACTGTACCGTCTTCGCACCTCGAAGCCATTTTGTGAATGAAATTTCAAAAGAACCGGCCGCGCGCCTAGTGGGAAGCTCTTGTAATTGGCTAATCATGTTAGTAATCATGGCGACACCAAGATCCTCACACGTGAAAGTTAAAAATAGTATCTTCACTGCGTGCGATGAAGATATGATTTTTTAGTAAAAGGAAAAATCCTAGTATTTCATCAGTATCTATATAATAACATTTTATGAACGATATTTTCCCGCTTTACAAAACTGAAATGTTTTGGAACGAGCATTGCTTGCAGAAGACATTCATCGTAATATTCAGGGAGGTTATCATCCTTGTTTAATCTTATGGCGCTGATTTTTATTCCTAAGAGAATTTTCCGCCGTCATTGCAAGGTCATCAGTTAGTAATTTAACGATCACGAACCAAAATACAATACAATACAATACAGTACAATTATTTTATGTCGGTAACGTAGCTCTGAGTCACTCATTTTCAAAACAGGAACTTGAACTGTATCGATGAAAATTGCTACATTAATGAATTAGTTCTCACGTCTGACATGCAGACATATGCTTATTTGAAGATTCCGAGATAAAAATTGGAATCCAATATCAATTGGGGTGACTGTCATAAGCAACTGAGAAATTCAGATTCTCTTTGTTTCCAGGGACTGTGGATTAAATCAAATTATTATCGCAACAACTTTGATTTCCTTTCAGTGGAAACAGCACTTGGAACTGTAGCACCTCCCTTTCTTTCCTCTCACCGTTTAAAACAATATTTGTTGGTCAGCATTTATAACCGATGACACCTGAGATATTTGCGTCATTTCTGGCCCACAGAAGTCGTTCTTCCTCGGTTGTAACTCTCTAACGGAACTGCGAATTAAGAGGAAGCGATTGCCTTGATTAGTAAGACTGGGGCCAGAACTTATCACAGAAACTAAAAATAAAATGGAACGGAACATTCCAACTTTTATCTGCGGATGCCAAGAGTAACGTAAACTGGCCTGTTCCCGTGCACTGTGTTATTTTGCTTTAGCGTATGATTTTGATGTGATTAGGTATGTAAGTCCCGACTCTCTGACCGATCACTTGTCATTCCCTACATCATTGGTATCTTGTAATCTACGGACTGCGAAACACCTTGCGATAAAATCGCAGAAAAAAGATTTTTCTTAATGCCTGAGTACCACAAGTCTATTCTACAACCGTTTCCTGTTTAAAATGGCTGTGAGGTCAAGTAGGAATGTATATAGAATACAGTCGCTGATTAGCACAAAGGTATACATTTATACATTGTGTTTTGACATACTCCGCGGATAAAAAAATAAAAAGGCTTCATTTTAAATTTGAATAACGATTAAGATTTGTTTAAGTCCGTCTGCGTTTGCCACTCGAATAAGTTCCGTCAGATGATTTCAGGGGGATCACATGGTTTTCGGGGCGATCAGAGAGGGATCTGTCGTCTCTAACAGAGTGTAAAGGAGGAACTTCAGAAAATTGATCGCAAATGAAGGGAGAGATGAGGTTCATAATAATACTAGAGAGCTTTAGGGGAATCAGGTCTATTTTATTGTGACACATCATACCCTTTAGCCCCTGAGAGTAACTAGCATCAAATGTCTCCTCACAATGTTGCTGGTGAATCAAACATAAGGTCATTAGAATAAAGGCGATGATCAATATCTGAAGGTGCTCCGTTTACTGTTAAACAAATTCTCCTTTTCAATACCGAAGAAACTGTAAGAGAACAATGAGGAGAATATGCATATTGATATAAAGGAATAAAGGATTAACATTGACTACTACCAGTACTAGAAAAAAAGGAAAATTATCGCAACTTATTTATTTATTCTCAGAGTGTAATCTTTGTCTTTTTTCTTATAACAAAAGTGTGTGACGTTACCAGATGTTGTTTACTTTTGGTTCAAAGGACACTTGACACTCTTGAACTGTTTTTCTTTTTTCCCAATTTCATGCTTTTTGCCTCCAAAACAAGAACTTTACTTAATTAACTCATTAAATGTCATCATTTATCACTAATGACTAGAAAAATTCTTCAACATGCGTTGGAGCCAATTTTCGTACAGTGAAGGATCACCAAAAAAAAACTGAGATCATTAGCGATCAGAAGTCTGCATTAGTCATAAATGTTTACATAGAGCGAAAGTCGCGTTTCTTGCGTGCCAAAAGTGCATTAGTTGAGTGTCTCTTGTATTTATAGATTTGCAACTTGATACATTCAACTGCAACAGTGAAGGCTACATATATTTGATTAACGATCACCAAAACAATTCTGTCGTCCCTTTTCCCGCCTGCCGTTTATTTCTCCTACGTTTTAATTACCTTTCTAAGTCACATGTCACAACGACTGTGTTTTCGTTTGATGCATCACACAATCTTCTCTCCTCAAGCGATGGCCCAGCGTGTAATATATTTATCAGGGCATCCGTTATAATCCTGAGTTTTGCTTTCAGTTTCCATGATTTCATAGAACTCTATGATTTTATGTTGTGAAAAGGAAATAATAGCACGCTTTTTATGTAATTCAATCATTCTGAGGCCTGCCTCTTCGCTCTCAAGAGCAAGGCAGATGATGAGTCTTTATCAAGGAAACCTGAGCGGAGTCAATGATTGGTCAATTATACTTTGACTAATGTTGCTAAGCTACGGCTATGGCGTCTGAAAAAATCTGAGTCAAACATCCCTAGTTTTAGCCATCCGTGTTTCTGTCTGGTATATTCAAGCATTGAAAGTGTTCGTCGGGTCTGTAAAGTGATTATCTCCACTTTAAAAGGGAAGGGAATTACAAAACAAATAAACAAACAAAAAAAAGAAGAAAAGAACGCTCTGAGAAGTTTACTGACGTGGAATGCACCCAATGCGTTTCACGCTCAGCTCAAGTTGTCTTTAGCGAAGCAATGTTCAGAATCAGGAAGACGGAAATCGTTGTCGATGTTTCCAATGTAAGAAATGAATAAACACGGCCATTTAAAACTGACACTTTTCAGCATATGGGCAACCAACGTTCTTCTTCTCGTGAAGAATTTGAGTTTGCTTCCGTCTCATGTTGTTGCCTTCACTGTAATGAATAGCCTAAAGTTTTTCAGAGTCGGCGGTTTTCATAAGCGGCGTACTTACAAATCGTTCACTGTTGCTAAATTTCATATTAATGCAAGGCGGGAAAATCTGTTTTGTTTGATATGTTCACCTTTTGTGTTTAGCTTAAGCCGGGAAGATGGAAACCGATCAATTTTAGGTATGCTAAAGGTTTGCTTTGATTTTAGGTTTGCTCGTGCTGAAAGTATCTCTCACGAATGAGCTTCGTTCACTCGTGAAAGATACTTTCAGCACGAGAAGATAAAATTCGTGTCCCCAAGCGTCCATGTAATGTTCTGCCGCCGCGCACCTGAGCAGGAAGCTCCCTTGTAATCGGCTAATCATGTTAGTTACCATGGCGACACCAAGATCCTCACACGCGAAAGATGAAAATAGTATCTTCACTGCGCGCGATGAAGATATGATTTTTTAGTCAAAGGAAAAATCCTGGTATTTCATCAGTATCTTTATAATAAAATTCTATAAATGATCTTTTCCCGCTTTACAAAACTGAAATGTTTTGGAACGAACATTCTCCGCAGAAGACATTCATCGTAATGCACTTATCAGCGGCCATCCCGGGGGATTGACCCCGGGGAATCCCCGGGCATATGCACTAAGACATTTGCAAATTCCACCTACCCAGGGCCATATATTTTTTCACAAAAGCTACCACTGTCCCCCCCCCAGGAGCATAATCTGAAAGGACTACCAAATTGTAACATATTTTCCTGCATAATTTTTAATAAAAGTTTAACAATGATATATACAGTAAACAAGAATAGCCTGTCCACCTGTTTTCTGCACAAAGCGAGGTTCAGCTTTATACCTTGTAAGTCATAGAAGGACAATTTCAACGATTTTTTGCGAAAAATATTTTCGCTGTTTTAGGGAAGGATGACCAACAAAAGGGGACAGATTTACGAGAGAAACGTAAGACACGCTTACCTTTTTCTCCGTCGCCATTATGGAAGCCGTTCAACGGTAATACCCAGTCCCCGCGGTCCGGATCTTTCATTTTCAAGATGGCGGCGATGTTACAAATCCCGCGGGTCCTTCCCCGTGTATCTTGCCTCGGAATTGCAAAAGCGGTCCAATGCCCCCGTCCCGGGCCAAAAATTGGTTACAAAAGTCAGCAAATCCCGCGCTATTTTCCCGTATGTCCCCGGGGTCAACCCCCTGGGATGGCCGCTGATAACTGGAGGATACACAGAGTGGTTATCACCCTTGTGTAACCTTAAAGCGCTGATTTTTATAGAGTATTAGTACTCTAATACGATTAGAGTACTAAACAAGGCACTTTTCTGACTAAGACGGTAAGAAGTAAAAAGATATAGTTCTATAAACGATCTTTCCCGCTTTACAAAACTGAATTGTTTTGGAACGAACATTGCCTGCAGAAGACATTCATCGTTATACTCAGGGAGGTTATCATCCTTGTTTAATTTATAGCGCTGATTTTTATCATTAAGAGAATTTTCCGCCGCCATTGCAAGGTTATCAGTTTGTAATTTAACGATGACGAACAAAATTCCGTAGGATACCGTTATTAAACAAAGTTCCCTAAGATTGCCATTAGTAGCTGGAGTTGTGTGAGTGCAGACCTAAACTGAAATAGTTTCGTTCGTTTTCGTAAATGCACCCAGAAACACTGGAAAAGTAGCATATGTAAATATTTTAGCTCTGAGTCACTCATTTTCAAAACAGGATTGTGAATTAGTTTTCACGTCTGACATGCAGACATACCTTATTATTGGAAGACTCGGAGATAAAAATTGGAATCCAATATCAATTGGAGTGACTGTCATAAGCCACTGAAAAATTCAAATTCTCTTTGTTGCCAAGGGCTGTGGATTTAATCAAATTCTTATCGCAACAACTTTGGTTTCCTTTCGGTGGAAACAGCATTTGGAACTGTTGCACCTCTCTATTTCCTCTTACCGTTTAAAACGATATTTGTTGGTCAGCATTTATAACTGATGACATCTGAGATATTTGCGTCATTTCTGTCCCACAGAAGTCGTTCTTCCTCGGTTGTAGCTCTTTATTGGAACTGCGAATAAAGAGAAAGCAATTGCCTTAATTTGTAAGACTGAGGCTGGAACTTATCACAGAAACTAATAAGAAAATGATACGGAACATTCTATCCTTATCTTCGGACTGTCAAGAGAAACTTAAACTGGCCCTGTATTATTTAAATTTAGCTTATGATGTTGATGTGATTAGGATGCAAGTCCCGACTCTCTGACAGATTACTTGTCATTCCTTACGTTATTGGTATCTTGTAATCTACGGACTGCGAAACACTTTGCGACAAAATCGCTGAATCAAGATTTTTCTTAACGCCTGAGTACCACAAGTTTATTCTACAGCCTTGTTCCTGTCTAAAATGGCTGTGAGGTTAAGTAGGAATGTATATAGAATACAGGCGCTGATCAGCACAAAGGTATACATTGTGTTTTGACGTACTCCATTGATAAAAAAATAAAAAGATTTTATTTGAAATTTGAATAACGATTAAGATTTGTTTAAGTCCGTCTGCGTATGCCACTCGAATAAGTTCCGTCAGATGATTTTAGGGGGGCATCACATGGTTTTCAGGGCGATCAGAGAGGGATCTGTCGTCTCTAACAGAGTGTAAAGTGGGGGTTCAGAAAATTTATTGCAAATGAAGGGAGTGAGGAGGTTCATAAGAATACTAGAGAGCTTTAGGGGAATCAGGTCTATTTTATTGTGATACATCATACCCTTTAGCCCCTGAGAGTAACTAGCATCAAATGTCTCCTCACAATGTTGCTGGTGAATCAAACATAAGGTCATAGGAATAAAGGCGATGATCAATATCTGAAGGTGCTCCGTTTACTGTTAAACAAATTCTCCTTTTCAATACCGAAGAAACTGTCGGAGAACAATGAGGAGAATATGCATACTGATATAAAGGAATTAAGGATTAACATTGACTACTACCAGTACTAGAAAAAAAGGAAAATTATCACATGCAACTTATTTTTTTATTCTCAGAGTGGGATCTTCGTCTTTTTTTTTCCGAAGTGTGTGACGTGACTAGATGTTGTTTACTTTTGGATCAAAGGACACTTGAAACTCTTGAACTATTTTTCTTTTTTTTCCAATTTCATGCTTTTTGCCTCCAAAACAATAACTTTACTTAATTAACTCATAAATGTCATCATCTATCATTGATGACAAGAAACTTCTTCAACATGCGTTGGGGCCAATTTTCGTACAATGAAGCAATGAAGGATCACGAAAAAAAAACTGAGATCATTACTGATCAGAAGCCTGTATTAGCTGGCCGTAGCCGATTTCGTTTCCTATTTGTAGTCGTAGATGTTTACATGGAGCGAAAGTCGCGTTTCTTGCGTGCCAAAAATGCATTAGTTGAGTGTTTCTTGTATTTATAGATTCGCAACTTGATACATTCAATTGCAACAGTAATTTACATATTTGATTAACGATCACTAAAATGCTGGCAATAAGCTTCTATTTAAGATCAAAATAATTCTGTCGTCCCTTTTCCCGCCCCCCTTTTGTTTCTCCGACGGTTTTAGTTACCTTTCTAAGCCACATTTCGCAACGAATATGTTTTCGTATGACGCATTACGCAATACCCTCCCTTCAAGCGATTGCCCGACACATTGCAAAAAAAAAAAAACAAAAAAAAAACAAAAAAAAAAAAGAATAAACCAAACACACAAACAAACAAAAAAATCTCTTCATTCAAGGCTGGTAAAGCTATCATCGTTGACGGTGTACATCCTTTGAAAAAGAGATCTTTTCAAGGATTACATTTTAGTACTAAGGTACGAAATTTGAAATGCTAAAGTCTCATGCACCCAAAAAGATGCTGAAACCTACACCCGCTAAGTTCTAGTGGAGTCTCCCAGGTTAGACTTCAGTTACTGAAAAGTTGTTATTTTACCAGTTAAGAAATAGGAAATGTCTTGGCAACTGTGGACCCCTTGAAGTATGGTCCCCACTCCTTTGTCATATTGATGAAAAATGTAGTATTCTTTTTTTATGCATGTGTCAGGGTATCCATTATAATCTTGAGTTTTGCTTTCAGTTTCCATGATCACACAAACTCTATGATTTTACGTTGTGAAAAAGAAATCGTAATACGCTTTTTATGTAATTCAGTTAATCTGAGGCCTACCTCTTCGCTTTCAAGAGCAGGGCAGATTATGAGTATTTTTCAGGGAAACCTGAGTGGAGTCAACGATTGGTCAATCGCACTTTAACTGATGTTGCTAAGCTACGGCTACGGCGTCTGAAAAATGAAAGCCCTGCCCAATCCGAGTCAAACTCTCCTAGATTTAGCCATCCATGTTTCTGTCTGGTATATTCAAGCAAAGGCAGTGTTCGTCTACTCTGTAAAGTAATATTTTCACTTTAAGGAAATTCTGCGCCCCAGAAAAAGAGGAATCAATAGAACGTGACGCACTTCCTTAAGTAACGCAACTCTGTTGATGCCCAATTTAACGTAAGCTGATTATGAATAATTATTACGAGGAAGTCCCTTGTAGGAAGATGACGGTTTCAAGAGGTACATATCGTGCACTCTGACCAGATCGAAGGTCGATTTCCCATTACCAATCCTCACCCCCTCCCGGCCCCGCCTTTCTGTTCAGTCAATACAGGACATAACGTTCAAGGGGGAACTCACTCTTTCTCGGCGCCTCAGGGGTGGGGTTAGATTCGCCCCTCGTAACATAACCTAAATAAACATCAGCTGGTGATTCTTTTTTATAAATTCAGCTGCATGCTTTACTTTACGAAGCAACAATTACTGTTTCACTTTTCGTAAACTTTGCCTTGTTTACTAGTTCTAACGAACTAGACTCAATCAAACCGTTTTAT
Organism: Pocillopora verrucosa; assembly: GCF_036669915.1. Classification (NCBI taxonomy): domain Eukaryota; kingdom Metazoa; phylum Cnidaria; class Anthozoa; order Scleractinia; family Pocilloporidae; genus Pocillopora; species Pocillopora verrucosa. The sequence goes on along the minus strand of NC_089323.1, from coordinate 11,980,066 downwards.
TCCACTCTTGTATTCGCTTATGTACAACGGCTGTGTAAAGAGGTACTTTGCAAAATTAGTAAGAAATCACTCTCTTATACGATATTCTCTACATTGTGATTGGTTGTTGCCAAGTATTGATTTAAAAGGTCATTCAAGGTTGCGTTGACTATGTAAACCGATCAATGTCCCAAAATCACAACAGGCGGTGCATCTAGCTCTTGACATAATGTTCACACTCATCATCTGACATGCGCACGAATCACAAAGTCTTCGACACACTTGCTATCCCTTGTTCCCTTTTTGGTTTACTGATTGTTTTTCCCCCACCAAGCTGTCATATATTTTATTTTGCAGAGAAAGTTTCATTTCAGTCTCTTAATTTTGGTTTCTTAGTATTAGGATAAGAATACTAAACAAGACACTTTTCTGACTAATACGGTAAGCAGTAAAAAAAAAATAGGATTTTATAAACGATCTTTTCCCACTTTACAAACTAAAGTGTTTCGGAACGAACATTCAACAGCAAGAGGATTTAAATGTCCGAAATAATCTTGGATTTTGGTAAAGATTGATCGCAGAGAAATAGACTTAAACTTAATATTCTGCAGAATAAAACGAGTAACTCATTATTAAGCCTTTAACTTCCAAGTTTAATAACAATGTCTCCCTTCCAGTTTCCGACTTTAGATGTCACTTTTGTAAATAAGTTTGGAGTATGAAGTGTCCAACTGACAAGTTTCTTTATTCTCCAAAACTGTTGGCTAGATAATAAATTAGAACTGTAGGGAGAAGTTATTCGTTGAACAGTCTGATAGAGAAAGAGGTAAAGCAGACACACGTTGCATGAATTAGATGTGGGGACGAGAAATTGTGAAGTAAAAGGAACAAAAACGTTCTTTTTAGACCATCGGAAGCGGGAAAGAGACGGAGTTCCGTTAAAGATTTTCTTAGCGATCTTTTGTTTTACCTTTTTCCACACTATAAATTCTTACTCGTTTCTGTTTTGCAGGGAAAGCTTTATTTCTGCTACTTACTCTTAGCTTCCACAGCCACTCGATCAGAATACTAGAAAAGACACTTTTCTGACTTAAAAGGAATGCAGTATTAAAGTGTGATTTTAGAAAAAATCTTTTCCCACTTTGCAAAACTGAAATATTTTAAATTAAACATTCAACAGAAGACGATTTAAGGCCCTAAACAATCCAAAATTTTTGGTAAAGTTATATTGCATATAACAGTCTGCAGGATAAAACTATTAACTGAATATTGGGCCTCTAACTGACAAGATCTGATTACCAAGTCTCCTTTCCAATTGCCGTAAATGTCACTGTAAATAAGTTTAGAGAATGAAGTGTTACATCAATATAACACCCTCCAGCTGATAAGTTTCTTCATTCTCCAAAACTGTTGGTTGTATAATATATGGGTACTACAGGGAGAAGTTATGAGTGGAACAGTTGACAGAAAGTGAGAGTTACAGCAGACACACTTTATGCATGAATCAGATCATGTCCGGAAGTAACGGGAAATTTTGATGCAAGAAGAACAGAAATTCGCATGAGGTTATTTTACATAAATTATTGGGAAGCTGGAAAGCGGCGTAGTTCCATTTCAAGTTTTTTTTTTTTTTTTTATCTAGAGCACAGTTATTTTGCTTTGTTTTGTGTTGTTCATTCACAAATTGCCCAAGATGGTTCGATTTGGCGAGTATTACATTTTGTCGAAAATCCCACTTTTTTTTGGTTTTAATTTTGTTTTTATTTTCTTCTGCAATCTTACGTTGTTTGATTTTTTTATGAGAAATCGACCATTCTTCTTCACACACAGGAGACAGCAGTCATGAAAAATCATGTAGAAACCTTAAAAACAGTCTGGATACTGTTTACATGTCGCCACATTTCTTCTAAATACTGATCGTGACCTACAAGCTACTTGGCTATGTTATCAGTGGTGGATGCAAACCTTAAGCTAGGAGGGCCCGGTTTTGTTTCGCTTGCCCTGCCGGCTTTCTTTTCCTCTGCGATTTTTTTTAATTTGACCAAATAAGGAGGGGGGGGGCGCCTCCCCTAAATCCGCCACTGGTAATGAATATACAATTCTACTCCATAATGTTAACTCTGGTATTTTTCTTAATATCTCTGAAGAAATATTGGTGGCGTAGAATGCGTTAAATATATTCAATGCATTCTACGCCATCTATAGTGACATATACGCGGCAAGATTCGCAACCTAACTTCTTGACACGCTCCACCATGCTGGAATGCTAACCATACAAGAGGGAGACGAATACCGAGCACACGGTCGGTTTGTGGAGCATACTAATTTTTTGAAAGCGCCATCGCAATCATGAAAACGGCTGGCCATGGCAGAGAAGTAGCAGTGGCTCATGGAAGACTTAGAATGTAATTTTTAATAAAATCAGTGAGAAGTAATAGGCAAAAGAGCATCACGAGGAAGCACTTGACATCAAGATGGGAATTGGCGATCGACAAGGAAGAAGAACTAGTTACGGGAACCCCGGAACTGTGTTCAACTCCCTAGCCGAATATCAGAAAAATAGAGAATATCACGGGAAAGCACTTGCCTTCGCTATAGAAATTGGCGAAAGGAAAGGAAAAGGTACCAGTAACGGGGACCTCGGAACCGTGTTCTACTCCCTTCCTTAGCGAATATCCTGAGAAGGCTAAAGGATGTCACGAGAAAACACTTGTCATGGCAATGAAATTGGCGACAGGAATGGAGAAGGTAAGAGTGACGGGAACCTAGGAACTGATATCTAATCCCTGCGTTCCACCCTCTTGGTGAGTGTCAGAAGGCTAAAGATTATCAAGAGAAAGCACTTGCCTTCGCAATAGAAATAAGCGACACAAAAGAGAAGGTATGAGTAACGGGAACCTCGGAAATATGTTCGACTCCCTCGGGGAATATCACAAGGCTAAAGAATACGAAAAGAAAGCACTCGCCATCCCGATAGAAACAGGCGACAGGAAAGGAGAAGGTAGGAGTAACGGGAGCCTCGGAACTGCTTATCACTTCTGACACCAGAGAGCGGGAAAGACAAACAACTAACGACCAAGTAAACCACAAAAGAGTGTTTCTTCAATGCTGCTACAAGATCGACACTATTACCAACAACAACAACAAAAAAAATTCAAAACTCCTGGTGACTGGGTAATGGAGACAACAGAAATCCCAAATTTTGATGTACCATCTACCTGCGTGTTTATTCTCTGATAAATAATGGGTCGGAACCATCAAAATTCATGTAGAGTTTTGCAAGATTTTTACAATAATCTACGTACTAGGCAATGTTTTTTTTTTTTTTATTTGGTTTTGAACCTCTAACTGTTTTACATTCCAAAAGTTTAACTCATGCAAATTAAGCTCATTATTTATAAAACCGTCTCTTTCCCTCCTAAATGCAAACTTTATTAATAAATTACATAACCAAATTAAAATAAAGGGGAAAATTAAAGAAAGAGAGAGGAAAAAAAACATCTTCATTCAAAGTAATGACAATCTAGATCAACAGAGTACACATTATTATTCATGAGAAGAAGTTGGGTAACTTCACCCCTTAAATTTCATATAATGAGATTATATGTTGGAAGTGACATTTTGCAAGAGAGGAACTTTCTAACACTAACCTCTAATAATCCTGAATAATTCTGAGCATGTCTTTTAGGTCAAAATACAGTGATTTAAGTCGAAAACTGTGCAGTTAAAATATTTACTCAAACATCTCTCCCTACTATGCAATAGTTAAGCTGTGTTGTTGATTCTATTTACAGAAATAAGTTACAAGGCATAAAAGAGGATTCATTCCATAACTACTCAGTCACTACTTTCCAAACATTGATAGCATTAATCTTCCAACAATCTTCTTGTCCAAAATTCTAATTAGCTTCAGAAATTTTTATCATTCATATTTGTAGTTCGTAAACCCTTTAAGAAGTATTCCAGTTACAGCACATGAGCATCAGCTGTGTGCAAAAAGAAAAGGAAAAACAAACAAACCGGAAAAACCAGTCTTTTACAAGTCCCTCTCGAAGTAAAACACTATTGCGATTCATCATTACAGGTAATTCCTCTTACAAACAAAGATCATTTCGTACCAGAGAGGATAAGATGAACTATAATTTATATGCTGTGACTGAAGAGGAGTAAAAAGAATAAGGTTTAACTAATTCAATGAAACTTTTTCCTTGAGGCAAGTAGACAACGTCCTTAAATTTATATGGTAGCCATGCTTAATCTGTATAGGCCTCCACCAACATGGAGAGAGTAAGGAAGCTGAAGTACCCATTCAGACATAAACTAAGTAACTATTTCCCTCTTCATGGATCACAGCCATATGACTTGCTGATCAAATTTCCATTACAGCACTGTTGCATCAATGTGTAGTTTGACAGGAAGTGGGCCTGCTTCCTCATTCTCATCACTTGTAACCAGCGGCATTTTCTCCAACAGACTATCGTCATCTAACAGCATAAGCTCACCAACAACAGATGCCTAAACAAAGTAGATCATTTTGTTTTACATCAGTAACACATCATGATTATGACAAAATTTTGCAACCTGTTTTAAAACAACTACTGTAGCTGCACGATCACTTAACAAGGAAATTGAGAGTTGTAAAACTGATGTTAATTGTAAAATGAATAGAACTTTTTACAATCAAGCAAAAGGGCTGTACAGGTGAATATTGGCCCAAGGTTGTGCAAGTACAGACTGAAAGCAGCGAAGGACGAGGCCCAGTATTTGTCACTACAGCTCAAGCAAGCAATTTTATTGAGTAGTGTACTATATAGCACTCAGACTGAACTTGTATATTCTGAGGGATCAGGTACCAAAGAACCAATAAGAAGGCTCAGATTTACCTCAAGATTACCTTCCCATAAAATAACAAGCAACTATTGGATGAGGTCAAGCATGATATCATGCAAAACCATATTCAGTAATTGCTTAAATTTACATTTTTTACAAGTATTCAGCCATTTTGAGTTTCTACAAACGTTTAATGACACTAAAAGGATGAGGGGCTTAGAAACTTAGAAGATTTTGAACTTGGCATGATCAATGCAATATCCACTGCAGACTTTTCATTTATAGTGTCAACTTTGTCTTTTGTCTTTTGACTGAAGGCTCTTGACTAATCATAGTATGTCTAGAGCATAACAATTTAATTTGACAGAACTTATGCTGTGACACTCCCTGAATGACATCACTTTTAATTCAATTTGCTTCTTTATCAAAAGTAGCCAATCAAATTCTATGCAAAGGAGCAGAAAATATCCAATATTACTGTAGGTAACAATAGCCCTGCTCTTAACTTTTTAACTCACAAGATCTCATTAGTAATTCTCCTTACTGTCTGGCAAATGATTCTCATCATGTAAGTTTGGAGAATTTGGGTTTTAGATCAATTAGTAATCCCATAATTGATATTTTTTTATTCTCATCACTTGTCTGCATGATATTGTATAGATACAGTAAGGAAAAATTCTGTCTAGGTCACTCACGGGAAAGAAGAAAAATGCTCAGAAGAAGGGCCTCATGCTTTACAGTGATTGTATCACTTCAGTTTCTTGTTCAAAGTTTAATACTACAATGTATTATTATTATTATTTTTTTTTTTATGACAACACAGTACACAACACTGCAGACTGTACCTTGCCCTTTTCTCTAGGAGTAGTAGTCGCTGTAGCACAACATAACCATATCAAGAAGAAAATGGACAGGAAAAGGGTGGACGATAACAACCAGAATGGAAGGCCTGAACGCTGTGAAACACATTGAAGCCACTGGTGTCCTCTATTAACAACAGTGCTAGAGTATGAATCATCACTGTCATCTGAAAAAATAAATAGAGTGTGTACTGTAAATTGACCCGAAAGCCAAGTGTTACTACACTACCAGTGAAAACTAAGATAATGGTGACAACAACTGTCTCTAAAGCCCTAGAAATTATACAATTTTCATCTCAGCCATTCAACAGATCCAATAGGTACATGTACAGCCTGTACATGTACATGTAATTCTGACATCAGATAATTATCTGTTAAAAATACAACATGGATACTTCTATTTTAAATTAAAAAATCTAACTTGTTGTGCACTGTTTAAAAAAATTGGAAGCTACACACTAAGGCATTCATCACTCAAATGGTGAACACCAGTATTACAATTGTTTGTGAGCTGTATATATGTGATGCAGTTTTTGTGTACATGGCTATGTTACAAGGCAGTTTTTGAAAAGGTTGTTTCAAATGTTAAAGCTGTTTGCACAATTGAAGACACTTTGAATGATTATATGGTACATATAAAGTTATTAAATGGATTGTCTTAATTCAGTAAGTGGGAAATTTATTTCAAATCCATTACATATAGGCAAACATCTCCTTTTAAAATTTGTAAAAAACCTTTAACTCCCAAGATTTGATTAATAATTATCCTCAAGCTGCGAGACATTTCCTAGTTTAGAGCATCTGGTGTTAGATCAAGATAACTTCTACCTGATAAATTTGAGTATTCTCAAGACCTGTTTGCATTACTGGACACTGTAAAGATATTACAGGGAGAAGTTCCTTATTGATCCCTTCTGAGAGTTTAACCCTTTAACTTCCAGATCAACTTTGTAATTCTCCTGACTGTCAACCATATAATTCTTATGATGTTAGTTCAGAGAATTTAGTATGGGATCAACTTATCATCCCTAAATTGATACTTTTCTTTATTCTCAGCACTTATCTGTGTGATATTGTATTGATATTGTAAGGAGAAATTCTGTCTTGGTCACTTATGGGAGTTAAAGGGTTAAGGCATAATGGTACATGAAGTAATTTACTATGGCACTCTTTGCACAATCAGGTTTAGCATATAACTCACCACTGTATCTGGCTACTTGTGGATCATCATTCTCGATAACATCTATTTCATCAAACTTTTGTACTGTGATAAACTCTCGTGGTGGTTCATTAATTTCAATTATGCTGATACCATTGCTATCGCCATAGCTGTAATAATAGGATGATGACATCCTGTAGTAATATCCAACTCTGTTCATGAACCCACGGCAATACTTGCTGACGTCCAACACTGGGTATACATACACCATGTAAGTCCTGAAACTCCACTGATCTGGCATTCTTTCCTGAAATAAATTTATGTACTTTGCATAAGCTTTGACTCTTGCTGTGCGCAGAGTTAATAAGTTAGCTTCTCATTTATTTGCACCATTGTTATCTCAAAAGATGTACAAAATCAGTATAAAACAATACAGTTTTTACATACAGTGGACTCTACATGAAGGGTTTCTAGCAAATATACCCATTTTATCCATTGGTCTTCTGTGCCTGAAAATGAGGTCAATAGAAAGGAAAACAAGGGGGGGGGGGAAAGGAAAAGAGAGATTGAGAGAAGGCCACAGATTTGAAAGTTTAACCATACTCAGACATCAATCTTGCAAAAGTGCTATCTAAAGAGATTGAAATAAAGCAACAACATGCAGGTTTCCTTTCATAACTTGCACTCTGAAGGGAGGACGAAGTAAACTATGGTGACTACATGTTGAAAATTGCATAAAATATTCTATATCATTTTTATGATTTGTTTTAAAAACAACCTACCTCCAGGTATGTCTCTGGGGAAGGGATGAGAGGTTGTGATTTACATCCCACAACACAGGCATAAAGGCTTTCACTTTCTTCATAACTTTCTCTACAGCCTAAACATAAAATACATAAAGAAAAATGTTGTTACATGTAGTTTCTTCATGAGAGGGGGACAAAAAAAATAAGTCTCCATAACGAAACAAGCCCATGACATCAACATTTTGCCCTAAATACTTGAACACTGAGCTGCATTGTACAAGTACAAAGATACACTTTACCTACTGCAAGCTGGGCCATTAGCAGTGGTTTAATCCTTCACACCCTAACAACGGTATTCATATTCTCCCTACTGTTCTAAGGTGCTGACAAGGAGAATTTGTCTAACAATCAAGAGTTTCTTCGGTTGGTGATCATTTCCTTTATTCTCATTAATGTTTGGTTCAGTGGTTATATTGTAAGGAGAAATTAGATGCTAATCACTCTTAAAGGTTTAAGGGTTAAGTACAATAAGTTGCAAATAGAGGGTTTAGAATAGCCAGAGGACCAACAAGAGGGTAGTTTTGAAGGCTCGAAAAACCTTATGTTCCTTGGAATGTCTGGGCTCTGTTGGGAAACTTGGAAGATCTACATGTAGACTCTTTAAGAATTTATAGTCAAATCAAACAATATCCCCAGATTTTTATTTTGCCTTCCTTCTTGTCACTTTTTTACTTGAAAATATATTAACATTGTAAGGATGAATTTATTTTTGGTCACTCCCAAGAATGAAAGAGTTCCTTAAGGTTTCCTTCAAACAAACAAAAATCTTCAACAACTCCACCCGCTTCACAGCTGCTATTGACACACCTGCCATTGGTAAATTTATCATGTGAAGAAGTATCCTGTTTACTTCTACAATTAGCAGTTGTGTCAGTGAATGGATAAAGAAAATAGGCAACCTTTGCACTAAGTTGCAAAATGAAGAAAGGTGTAAGACAATCATTGAAATTTATACAAACTTCTAAAAAAGTTTTCTTGTTCACTTGAATTATTAACCATTAATTCAAAGAACCTGTTATCTCCAAAATTGCATCATCTTCTGACTTAATTTTTTTTCCCAAACAAAAATAGCCTTGTGAAGTTAAGGAGTAACTCTCGAGGAAATAAATTTTTTTATGATTTTATCATGAAGAGAAAAACAGAAAACACCCAACAAACAAAAAAGGAAATCACAGCTGCACTTGCGGGTAAATGTGCCAAATTTTGTTGTAATTTTTTTTGAAAAAAAAAATCATTTAAACATGTTACACCACTGAGCCTGCACTGTATATTACAACATCTGTTCACATAGCACAAGGGAAACTGATTTAAGCTTGACACTAAAATAACATAATCATCATTTTCATCTAATGATATTTTAATGAAACTTTTCCCTGGTTTCTTAAAAGGTTTACGACAAGAGAATGTGCAAGTAGTTACCAGCAACACCTTTGGCAGGTGTTATTTAAGTTTAGTAACGTCTTCTTAAATGGGACCCTTTTAAGCAATGTCTCAAAACTAAGATGGGATGCAAATGCTCTGGTTTCAAAAATGACCAACAGAAAGCAAACATCTTGGTCAAACTAAAAATTTGACACTTCCTGCATAAAACTAAAAACAGCTACACTGTATATGGGTTGTTATTTGATAACACATGGACAAATTTACATTTGTTGAATCTTAAATATTTCCATAACCCCAAAGAACCAAGAGGCAGAAATATGCATCCGGCTTCAGTTTTTTTATGAAATCAGGCCGACAGAGAGTGGAAAAAAAATTACAGTTACCTTAATATTCAAATATTTGTAGACTTAAATGAGGAATCAGAAACAAAGGAAAAAAAATCATTCTTCTCGTGCACAAAATAGAGCAAGCTACGGGAAACATCAAAGGCTATAAAAAATGATAACACTTCACATCATCTTTAATCAAATGGTTTTGATACTCCGCTTGATCATCTCAAACGTGCACTGGCTTGTAAAATTGCGTTGAAGGCAACTAGGAAAAGTTGTCCCCTGTCCTAACTTAAGAATGTGTGGTTGTCCATCATTTTTATAAAGCTTCCCACCGAATACCCATGAAAGGATTTATACCCAAACAAATAAATGCTGCTGCCTCAGCTACAATATGTATCCAGGCAACGAAGACAGACTTAAAAGAATCTCCCGAATTTTTCCTGAATAAATCTTCGGTTGAATCGAAAACAAACAAGGTTGGAAAATAAAAATGCGTATTTCAACCCTGTACAGACAACTTACAATGCATGTTTAACACACTAGTTTTCTTCTCAATTCAGTGAAGAATAAGATCTAGCCAAACTGAAAGCATGGCTTATCTAACGGACTACAAGTTTACCTGATACGCAGACTGCTGTAAAATTTTCGGAGGTTGAGTATCCAGCCTTCAATTGTGCTATAGCAGATAGCCGGCAACCTTGCTTACAAGCAAGCGAAGGTTCTTCCTGAATTAATAAGAGAGAAAAAAAATAAGAATCCTAATTTCAACCACACTGAGGCGAAGAAGTGCCAGCTGCTACATAAATGCTTTGTATACCAGCAAGGAGTGGCGAGATCCTCAACAGAATTCAGAAATGTACGCAAACAACTTCATAATTTATAGATTACGATTTACTACCTTTGGGTATGTATGTAACGGGTAGCTCCGCTCACAGCTTTCCTTGCACTCATCTAAGATACCCGACGATTCATCAGCGAAACTACACTGCAAGATCGAGAGCAAAACAAAGGCAAGCAAAAAGTGAAGACAGCATGCACCAGTAGCCATCTTTGTTTGGTTCCCTGTCGATAACTCTTGGAATACAAATCACGTGACTTAAACACGAAAAACAGGTTTCATTCATCAGCGGTTTCAATCGTCCGATAATGTTATGGCGACCATACCGCTGACAAAGAGCCAAATGACCCTGGGCTCCAGATCGCGACCATTCAAACTGGTCTGCGATATTTACTATAGAAATGAAGAGAGGACATTTTCGATCCGTAGGTTAGCAACCAATATAAAGATTTTGTCGAGAAGTTACTTTAGGAAGCATTATGACGGAGGGAAAAAGAGCTTCAGCTCTCACTAGAATATCGACTGCTCTGTTTTATGGCGTTTGCTCTTTTTTGATCGTGGTAATCAACAAAACTGTTTTGACAACTTACAAGTAAGTTTATTAATTTCTTATGTAAAGTGATTATTCCTGAATGAGTGCTCTGATGTAAGCTTCGAAATGTCGGCACGGCTAAATTTTCCTGTTGTATTTTATAGGTTTCCATCGTTCCAGTTTCTCGGAATTGGACAGGTAACGTAGCCGCGTGTACGTGGCGCTAATAGGCCATGAATTTGGTTTCTTGTTTGATTAGATTCTGATTTGTTGTTGCTGTCGGTTCCATAAATCATTTTCTCTTGGGGCACGACCGTTTTAAGAACTTATCAATGTATACATCTAGACTGTTTGAGACATAGTGGTCTGATGCTGTTTTGACTCTGAATTTTTAATCGTGTTTGATGAACAGTAGTTTTTACTCAGATGCCCAAGACAGACCTCCTATCGCAGTAAGACTGTTTGCTATGTGTTTCAAGCAGCGCCACGTAACATGAATTATTTGGCTTTGCGATTCCTTCCCCAAAATAATAATATTTATAATGACATAAAGAGTTCTTTTGTAAATTTCAAAAATTTTAAGACGTCATAACTGTCCGTAAGAAACTTGTGAATAAGTTGTCAATAAAAACATGCTTTGTAAAAAATTATCCACTCTTCATACATGTTTCGTATGTTCTTTTCATACCAAATATAAAAGAAAATAAGGCAAATATAATAATATCTATTGTTCTGTATTTAAATCATATTGATTAATGATATTACTGCAACTGTACATTTTATGATATATATTCCTCATTCTTCAACCCTTCACACCGATACATCAGTGTGCATGTTCTCCATACTGATCTTATCACATTTCTTTAGGTGCTGAAGGGAGAATTTTTTTAACAATCAAGAACCTTTTTAGTTGTTGATCATTTCCTTTATTCTCATAACCTTAATGTTTGATTCTGGGTGATACTGTGGGGAGAAATTAGATGCTAGTCACTCTCAGGGGTTAAAGTATTATTTCAAATTACCTGTACATGTAAATGTTAGTGGCCTTGTTTTCTTAACCCTTGAACTCCCATGAGTGACCGAGACAGAATTTCTCGTTTCAATATCCCTATAGTGTAAAGCAGAAAAGTGATGAGAATAAAGAGAAATATCAATTAGGGGATTATTAGTTGATCCAATAACAAATTCTCAGAACTAAATTCTAGGAATTGTATGGCAGTCACTTACAAGAATTACTGATGAAATCTTGTCATTGAAAGGGTCAAACTCTTCCCTCCCCCTTCCTGTAACTCCACTAAGAACAAATAAATGAATGAGTGATGAAATTGAACCAAACCATTCATGATTTGATCTTTTATGCCCTAACATCAGTATGAAAATTTTCCATACTGTTCTCTTCATATTTTTTTAAGAACTGGAGTATTAGTTTAACAGTTGAAAGCTTCTTTAGTCTCTCGTGACCTTTGTGTGTGATTTGGGGGTGATGTTGTACAGGAGAAGTTACATGTAGATGTTTCTCACTCTTTAGAGTTGGAGGGGTTAAATTTACCATTGATAACCTGACCACCACATTGAGCTCTTCTAAGATCAGTGGTTGAGCATCAAAACTGCAAATACTGAGTTGGTAAATCTTACAAGCAAGTTTAATTGCCATTGGAAGCATTCAGAAAGGCCTTTCAGCCTTTTACTTCCTAGTATTACTGTCAGACTTAAAAAAGAACCCACCATCATTATTTCTTAGGAATTTCATTAATGTTGATATTGTGAATCAAAAAAAAAGAATCAGGGTAAAATTTCACTAACCATATAAATAAATTTTATTTTTATTTTTCATCAATAGATGTTTGCCACAGTTGTAGTCCTTTATTGCCTGAAGTTAGGTGGTGTTGTTTCATTTCCAGATTATTCACTGTCAACTTTTCAAAAAGTAAGTTGTACAGTCATTTACTATGTAATTTTAATGTTCAATGAATATTTTCACCTCATCAGTCAATTTTTATTGAGACCAACTAATGGATTAACTTACTTGTTGACATTCACAAAATAGCGATTGAATTAACAAATAGATTCCAAGTTGCCATGCGTCTGTTCAGTAATAGATCATAGATGACGTCAAAATGTGGTAAGAACAAAAAAGTGGCACACGAGGCGCAGCCGAGTGTGTCACTGATGTTCTTACCACATTTTGACGTCCTCTGTGATCTATTACTGAACAGACACACGGCAACTTGGAATCTATTTGTTTTATATAATAAAGAATTAAAAAAAGTTTTAATGACGTCATCTATACGCCTATCCTCCAATAGATCATAAGTGAGAACCAATCAAAACGCGTGCATAACTGAGCTTATTATATAAATTTTGATATAAATTAATTTCAAAATTTGTTTTTTGTGATCTACGTGCGTGTGCATGCTTTTTTACATGCGTTTTGGGCCAAGTACCTCTGAGCTGTACTGTAGGCAGTGTATTTTCTTTAAAAAATTATTTTGTTAGGATTAAAAAAAATGTAAATGGTGAGTTAATTGGTCTCAATCATGAAGTTTGAATTATTTTGAATTCATTGCTTTTGCTTTGTTTGGGAATAATTCCAAAATTGAATGACACCAATACACCTCACGCACATGGTAATCCTTAGCTGGATAATTTTGAAGTTAAATTATTGTACATCAGATACAAGAATGTCTAAAATTGTCATTTTCAATGTATAGGGGATTCATTTTCTGTTCTCTTTTTTTTTTTTTTTTTTTTACCATTTACACAATATTTTCAGGTTTGGCCACTTCCATTATTTTATGTTGGCAATCTTGTTTTTGGATTAGGAAGCACTAAGAGACTCAAGTAAGTGGTTCCAGTGTTTTTAACAGTTTGTGTTATATGTGCGCTGATGGTTGTCAGCAGCCCACTTACCTGAGGAAATCAAGGAAGGAGTGAATTTTCTCAGGAGAACATGTTATTAGAATATATCAAACTCAGTCCTTACTAACAGTTGAGGAGAAAGAACAACAAGAATCAATTAAGGGAATATTCTATCTGAGCAAAGCCAATTTGTAAGGTCTACCCTCCCCACCCCCCTAAAAAATAAATTAAAGGTAATATAACCATTACATGTAGTTGAGGGAATTTTAGCTTTCAAATCATGGTATGGTTGTGAAAGGGTTAAAATATCATTTAAATTAATACTTTTGTTTTCCTTTTCCTTAAACTTGCTAAATGTAGGTTAATTAATAAAATTGGAATTTTATCATTTAGATTATAACTATGCTATATTTTGTTTGTTTTTCAGCCTTCCCATGTTTACTGTCCTGCGAAGGTTTTCCATTTTGTTTACTATGATAGGAGAGGTGTGGCTGTTAGGGTGAGTAACAGGCTCACTTCACAGTGAAAGAACATTAAAAAAAAAATGGTTGCACAAGAGATCTTGCCTATGGGCCTGACTGAAGCCTCCCCCAGTTTCTTTGATATGAAGTAGTGAGGAGTATTCCTTTTCCCATTCTGCCCTTTTTGACAGAATGACTGGTACCCATTCATGCCTGGGACAGAGAGAGAGACACTGTAAGAAGTTAAGTGTCACCCCTTAGAACACAGCACACTGCCATGAAACCTGGGACTGATTTCATGTATTTTTCCTCTGCATGAACTCCATTGTGTACTGGTCTCAAAGTCACATGAGATACATGTATGTAGTCTAGATACTGAACACTAAATAAAAGTTCTTCTACATATGACCTAAACTGACTGTAATGATTTTTAGGTCAAAGGCAACCTTTCAAGTGCAGGCTACAGTGTTCCTTATGATTTTCGGTGCCCTTATGGCAGCAAGGTAATCAATAAAAAATTTGTGTTGCTAAATTATGATTCGTAAAATTAAAATTTAGATGGAAAGAATGGTTAAAGTATGATAGATGTTGGATTTTTCATATTAGTAACAGCATGACTATGCTTCCGTCATATATGTTCCTGTAGATGATAACAAAAGATAAATTGAACTCCACACAGTTACATGTACCAGTAATCAACCTTTTTCCTATATGCGTCAATACATGAGAAGAATGGTTAACACATGTTCATATGTTTTTTTCAATTGATACAAGCTAGTGGCCATGAGATAGCAATTTGGAATGTGTTTTATTTGTGTCTGTTGTTGTTTTTGTGATGATTATGGGGAAGTTTTAGATAACACTTGGGTATTCAGATTGCTGATGTACACACTGAGTGTTCCTCTCCTTTTTTTGTTTTGTTTTGTTTTTGTATTTTTTCTCATCATGTTTCATTTATATAGAATTGTATAATTTATATGCATAGAAGTAACTGACACATTGGAAGACAGTTCAATTTTCATGTAAAAATTTACTTTCTGAAGCTGTTGGTGAAAGCCAACATGTGGCTGTTGACCACAGTGCATGTGAAAGTAATGTAATACTTGACAATCTGTACTTGAAAAGATCACAAAGTCCTCATGTTTAATACGTATTTTCTTGTTTCAGTGGTGATCTTGCATTTGATGCCACTGGTTATATATATATACTCATCAATGATGTTCTCACTGCGGCAAATGGTGAGTACAGTTACAGTCTATATTTTGTATGTGCTAGAGGGGTTTCCCAAGCTACATGCACAAGAACGGCACACACCACCTACTGCTAGGGCCTGGGTTACATTCCTGCACTTGTAGGTTGTGTTTGTTGTTGTTTGTTGTCCCTTCTCTGAAGGTTTTGCTCAGGCTCCTCAATTTTTCCTGCCTCCACTAAAACCAACTTTCGAAATTTGAGTTATGCGAGGAAACATTGGACCTCATGAAATGTCCACTGCTAAATCCCTATTATTATTATTATTATTAATATTTTTAATTATTATTAGGTGAAATTTAAGATCATATACGTAGATAAATTTTGTATCAGTGAAATTACTTCTAATTCTCATACACCAGGTGTTTTTGTCAAGAAAAAGTTAGAGTCAAAGGCAAGTGATGTACATGTGTTGATTGCTGTTAAACTCAATAAAGTAAATTATAGACCTTGGCTCTTGAATGATTGTAGTAGATACTATCAATTTATAAGTGTGGAGAATGTCTTGGTCAGAGAGTTCAGGAATTCTACTCTTTCTTTATCAATTAGCTTTTTTCTATGGCCAGTTTGATTTACACTATGGTGGAAGCCCAGAAAGTATATTTAATAGTCTTACTCAGTTTCACAGATCATTAACCCTGACTGGAGTTCAAACATGAGAGATGCAATGAATGCCTAAAGCTGCAGACCTTCTCTTTGCCCTGGTCCATAAGAATAATTCCCTCCCCCTCCCCCCTCCCCTCCCCCCCAAGAAAAAATTTTAAAAATAGCAAAAAAGCTATACATGTCAATTCTTTCTTTTGTATGAATCACTGGGTGCCTGAAGGCTCTTGTTCTCAGAAATCTGGGGTCTTCCGAGCAAAGTTGCTCACTCAGGCAAAAGTTTTCACTTCTGGCTTTTACTTTTACTGTACATGTATTCTCTGTAAAAGAAAAGTCTGCATAAGCCAGTACCAAACATCTTGACCTTGAGTTACTTGATACTATAAATTAAAGTTGTAAAGTTGACCTAATTACAGCATAGCAGTACATCAGAGATTACAGCATGGGCTAGACGGTTTTATGACTGAAGTCAGTTTCAATAAATTACAATTTGAACAGCTTTTCTGTATCATTCATGGAAACAAACTTTTTTTTGTACATCTAGGAACTAGGAAAATATGGTTTATTGTTTTACAATGCCATGTTTATGCTGTTTCCAGCTTTTCTTATTTCCTACTTTACAGGAGAATTTGATAAGGTAAGATAAACCATTACATGATTACTCAGTCACAAGGAGATCTGTTTGCTTTGATACCCTTAGTAGAACATAAATTTAATTCATCTGAGCCACTGCTTAGTAATATATTCCATGTTGCCATGGGTCTGTGCAGTAATAGATCACTGTTGTACAAACCAAATTAATAAGACTTTTGTTTACTAAATAAATGATGTCAAACAGACTCTATAATTATGTAACTATCATCTGTTAACTAATCCTAACACTGTAGGTAATTTATGTTATACTCTGTATCATAAATATATGGTAATGAAAAAAGTCTATCTAAACTTAATATACTCACATAGTCTTTGTACTTACTTTGGAGGCTCTTATGAGCCAGCAACTACTACTTGGCATGATCAGTAAATAATTGATAGAGACAGTATTGTGACCTGATTAATTTTATCTGCCTGGTATTTTTAGGTTTTACAATTTGATAACTGGAAAGATCCAATATTTCTTTTACACTTCACTTCCTCTTGTATTATGGGGTAAGTAAACTATTATGTGTAATGATATGTTGTGTGATCGCAACTCTCTTTACTTCAGCCAGCAATTTTCCTCTGACAATAAGTTTGAGTCAGGTCTTTCTACGAGATTAAAATTTTCCCTTTTTTTATTTTTTTATTTATTTTTTTTCTTCCAAATGAAAATAATGAACTGTCTTTAAATGGTTAATCATTTGGACTTCCATTTGGATCAGAAAAATTAAGTTCCATCTATTACAATTATTTATCTGCCCATTAATTACTAAATAACATCTTGCCAATCATGCCTTTTGATTTTTGTGAAAAAGATTTCTTTTCCCATATCCTAATTACCTTGGTTATCATTGATAATAATTGAGGTGTACATGTCTTGAGTGTGTACAAACATCATGAAATCATCTCTTGAACTGTTCTTGATCCAAATCTAGGTTTATCTTGATGTATTCTATAGTACTGTGTACTCAAGCAAATTCTGCCCTCACTACCACAATTGTTGGGTGTCTGAAGGTAAACTGCCATAAAACATCTTCTAGTATAGATGTTTTAAACACACTAAATTGATTCTCTTTTAACCCTTAGAGCTGTGGGGGTGCATAACACATCGAATGTCTTACAGTATCACCCCCAAATCAAACGTTAAGGATACGAGAATATAGGAAACGATTGCTGACTAAACAAGCTCTTGATTCGAAATTAAGAGATCCTCGCAGCTAAAAAAAAATTCAGGCCCGTATGGGATTTGAACCCCTGACCTCTGTGATACTGGTGCAGCACTCTGCCAACTGAGCTAACAAGCCAACTGGGAGCTGGTCAATGTGTTGGGTCCAAATAAAACATCCAAGTTCACCTTTCATCACTTGGATGGTTTATTTGGACCCAACACATTGACCAGCTCCCAGTTGGCTTGTGAGCTCAGTTGGTAGAGCACGGCACTGGTATCACAGAGGTCATGGGTTCAAATCCCATACTAGCCTGAATTTTTTTCAGGTCCTATTTTCAACTACTCGTTTCAGTAGTGTTCTTAGCTGTGAGGATCTCTTAATCTCATTTCTTCACCGCAGTGCAAATATATGAATTTCATATATCTAAAATCACCTTTTAAGCTCTTGATTGTCAAACAATTTGTCCTTGTTGGTACCGTAGAGGTTAAGGGTTGCATGTTAAATTCATGTGTGAGTGTGTGTGAAATGCAACTGGAAATGTTGTTCAGCATCTCGTGATGTGTTATGAGTTCCAAGATTACATAGTATGATTATTATGTCTGTGTTGTCAATGCATCCAATTTGATGACTAGGATATTTTGTTCTTTCCAGAATATTTTAGTGACTTACTTGGGTATGTTCCTTGGAGGAGATTATGTCTTTTCAGTGCGAAACTTTATGGGGCTCAATGTAAGGTGAGGGCAAAAATGTACCAGTGATAAAATGGTTTTAGCAAGTTTTCATGTAGACGTATGACACTAAATCACAGTAACACCAACAATGCAAATTGCTTGCTTCATTTCTGTCAATTGATTAACGGACAGAATTGTCATGCAGAAAATGTTCTAGCTGATCTCAATGCTGTAAGTGACTCAATAAAGATAGATATGATTAGTTGAAAATTAGCTGTCAGTAAAGTATTCTTTTGTGGGAACGCACACTCTCCAAGTTTATTACTATCCTTGTTAAAGAGAGGAGAAGTACACTGTGGGTTATCAAAAAAACAAACAAACAAAAACAAAAAAATACAGGAAAATAGAAAAAAATAATAAAAAAGATAACTTAACCCATAGGTTTGGAACAAGCAATAACAACAACAACAACAACAACAACAACCACAACAACAACAAAAGCAACACAACAAAACATGAAGACATAATTGATTGTCTTCTTTTACCGACCAACATTCATCTATATGGTAGAGATGATTTAATTACTTTTAATCTGCATTTCCATGAGCATATACTTAAAACAAATGTCTGCTACTCTCCACGCAGTGTTTTTGGAAGTGTGATCTATTCATACATCACATTCAGAGAAAAAGATCCTCCCTCGACTCAAGGTGCAACAGCCAGCAGTGATGCAAAAAAGCAGACTGCCACTGCTTAATGGCTAGAAACAGTGCTGCAACTTTTCTCTCAATTTGACACACATCTTACACGTCTTATACAAGGCTTCAGTGTAATAAAGTATAGGACATATAGTTTGGTACGCGTGAAGTTCAGCTTCTGCATCAAAGCCATTGCAAAGCTGTTCCGGTGTTGAAATTCGTGGCGTCGCTAATTGGGAACAATGGTGACTGGTCACAAAATTATGTGTTACGGATACGCGTAAAAGATTGTACACTAGACGCCGATTCGATGATATATTTATTTTGAAACAAATTGGTGATAATTATTACAATTTGCTTCATATGTAATCATAATTTATAGTTCCCTTTTTGTTGGCCTGAATTTTGAGACCTAGAATCACAGGCAGATCGCACTATGGGTTTGAGGTTAATAATTGTAAAAAGACGCTTCAAACGTCTGATGAAGGCTAAAAAATATCACAAATGCGTCGATCAACATTTCATTTAACTTTATTGAGATATTCAGGCGGAGATGCAATTTAGATATGCAATTTTCAGAGCTTTATTTGTAACCCTCGTAGATTTTGTTCATCTAATGTCAACAATTATTAACCACAAACACATAGTGTGGTCTGCCTATGCTAGAACTTGATTAAATTACGAGGGACTTTGCTCCAACATATTATTTTTGGGTGAAAATGGTTCATGAAGTGATTTTAGATGTCACTTCCAACATCTTAAATAATTTCAACCTGTAAATAGTTTCCGTATTTAAATAGGCACCTAAGAGTGAAAGAAAAAAATTCCATGCACAACCACATCTCATTAATTTTAAAGAAAATATTGTCATGTATGAAGATAAAAAATCACCGGTTAATGAGCAACTATTCCGTGGGCGTTTGTTGAATATGAGATGATAGGCCAAGGCCCGCAGGGATAATTTGGCTGTTTTCATCTCATATCCCACAAGCGGTGGTAATTAAAATGCCCCAAAATATAGATAAATCTTCCCAAATTCATTTTGTAAGAACAAACGGAATGTTATTATGTACAAAAACACTTTGGGTTTAACTCGTCTTCATATGCGCACATGGTATAATGGCTCATAACCCATGATGGTGAAGCCAATGAAACCTCTTGAATTTTATAATTAATTGATCCAATTTTTAATGACTTATCATATTTTATTGTGTTTACATCTGCATCACGGAATTGCTTTAATCTCTGACGATAGAGTATACTTTTATATGTCAGGTTGAAAATTACGCAGGAACTAAATAAATCTTATCGTCCAACTACATTAAGCAGAGCACAAGTAACGCGCGGGTCGAGAGCAAAATCACCCGATATTGGACAGTTGGTTATTTTGGACTATAAAAACACCTGTTCTACCAGTCGGCTGCACGAGTTACGCTTCTTTATCTGCTTCGCTTTTATACGCCTTATAAGAAATGCGCACAAAATAAAGCATTTGGATGATAAATTACGTATTAGATAGGCCGGCTCCTCAAAATACGACACACTCGTTCAAAACACTCAGCGTTGCTACTCACCAAAGGTTCTTATAAGATATGTACAGTTGTCTTGGACACATTTGCAGAACGCAATTTACTTCGATGTGAGAAAATTATTACTTGTCAGTGGATAACTTACGAGTAGATATGAAATTATTATTACTTGTCAATAGATAACTAATGACACTGTGTTATGTTCTAAGAATTCTTTTAGGCTCATGGTGTCTAACCCCAACAGTTTACTTAAAGAAACTTTGTTTTATATTTCAGGAGATAAAATGATATTTACCATATTTTAAATCAAGATTTAAGATATTACCCCATCATTATTTATGAAAGTGAGACATGTAATACTTTTCCTGCAATTGTGGTTTGGGTTTGCCAGCCTAAGAAGCAAATTGAGATTATTTGTGATTTTAGTCCCATCAAGAAGGGAAGAACAATCATTAAATCTCCATGAGCCAGATTACATGATGAATCCGAGGACTGGGTACTGAATGCCTCAGAGGAATCATGGGTAGATTGGTTTTTGGGGAAACAAGGGAATTCTCAAGTCTAAACTAAGTCAAAAAAAATTCCCCATTGAAGAAATCTGGAAGCAAATTTTATTTTTTGGTTAACTTGATATTATAATTAGTTTGACAAGTATATTTTTTGGGACATATATAGTTAACATAATTTTATGGGTATTCCTTGAAATACAGAGAAAAAAATTAAGTATTGGGAAAATCTGGTTTGTTCAAACTACTGATAGTAGGGTGTTATTGCCAAAATCATTAAAATGCAGCATTTGCTAACAGTTGGCGTTTGACATTTCTAACTTAACGTACAGACAAGGGTGACTTGCATTACATACATGTAATAACTGCACACACCCGATTGCAAAGTCATTGAAACGTGAAAATCGTTTGCAATGAACGACGAGGACAAATAGCTTGATGGGTACTCATGTACGCGTTAACCACAAAAAGTTGCACGTGCTAAACGATGGAAGCCAACCAAGCTTTCCTGAAAGGAAAGAATTTTCATAAGAAAAAAAAGGTTTTTCATAAATAATAGAAAAAGGAAAGCACTAATTACGTAACTGTGCAAACATTTCCCATAACGCTCTTGGGTCACATCGCTCATGGATCATACGATTTAGGAACCAACGCTTCTGCAATTGAGTGTACACATTCAATTCTATCTTATGGTAACCTACCCTGTGCACGAACAAGAAGTCGCATAAGCAAAAAATTAATGCAAAAAATCAAACCGCTCGGATCTATTAATTCTAATATTTCTTATCTCACTTTACAAAAGAGTCTTCTGAATTAGTAACTAGTTCAGTACGCTACTTTTTTAATTCATTCATGGATTTTGCGCTCTCACTTAAAAGTTATTTTTCGAATCAATTTCCATCATTCTGTAAAACGGATCTCCGTGAAACCTCAGCGATGCAAGAGATTCGTATAACCTTGTGTATGGTCGCTGTTGGACACACAAAGAAAGAGACTTTAAAATTTCTTGCCTCTATAATTTAGAAATCGAGAAAATTTCGTGCAATGGTCGCTTAAGAGAGAGTTTTCGATGACTGGATACTGTATTATTATAATAGTTTTGTAAATACTAGTCTACGTTTCCATGTAGTAATCCCCCTACCCGAGCATCTGTTGTCATCTATTATCAGATTTACTTCGACCCAGTGACTAATTTCTAAACATAAGGACACTTTGTGGCATTTTTTTTTAGGACGTGAGGACGAAATTGCTATTGTTATTCAGTGGTTCACGCTGCCAGAATGAAATAAATATTTTCAGAATCTACTGCAGTACTTTAGTATACCAAACCTGTGTTAAAGTGCTTTAAAAATCGACTTCGATTATCTACGAAATTTATCGTCACAGTATTACTTCCGATTCAATCATCCTTATTAAGTGCTCGAGGATAAAGGAAACGATGGCCAACTGAAGAAGTTCGTGGTTGTTAAAGAAGTTATCATTGTCAGTGCTAAAGGAAATGTGCAATATGGAAAATGTTTATACAGAGGTTAAGGTGTGATTAATTAGAAGAGGTTCCAATAGGGTTAAAAGTTGGTTCACTTTGTAGAGACGGGATGGAGAAAATTTTTACATCGGAATCATGTCAATATTATAAGGAGTCTGCTTGACTTCTTCTCTATATATATGGTTATTCTTGGCCGGTTTATTTCTAATGCACCTAGCTGAGCCTGTTTTTAGAACTTAGAACCAAATTTTCTCTCATAAAGCTATCAGAATTTTCTAAGTTAATTCAAATTTGATCGAATTGAGCATACTGCAGTGCCTAGTAAATAAACCCCTTCAGGCGGAAGGTATTTGGGCCGATAATGGCTACGGCTGAGATATTGTCCTACAAAGAATATTTGGCCCAGAGGCGAAGCTGTGAATTTTGAGGACAGTCTCTCAGCCATGGAAATATTAGTCGACGTACCAGAGAGAGGATTGTTTTATTAATAATCCCTCAGTATCGCATGTTAACAGCAAATTTATTGACTTTTTTGTTCTTTCCGGAGCAGCATTATGAATCAACTTTATAGTGTCACTTTCCCTGGAATCTACAAAACGAGTTCGGTGTTCTTTCACGTAAAGAAACAAAAATGAATTGAAACTCTTGAGCAGCCTTTTTTCTTATTGGTTATGTTTCCTTTTCGACGGAAATAATCGATAGGCAAATATCGAAGTAGATAAAGGTAATTGCGTGATAACTGTTGGGTGATTTTGCTTAAGTAGCCCATAGAGTCGCGCAAAAATTACTCGGTGGGTTATAACAGTCATATCACTATTATCCAAAACTTTGATCGGGGCAGTTAAAAGCCTCGCCAAAAGTTTTTAATTGATGAAGAGTTGATTTTTATTGTATGCCAGTCAAGTCAAATTGTTCATGTGGTATATTTACCTAAAAAAATACAGGGGAAAAACCCAGAAAAGAATAAAGAATAAAGAATTGGTTTACAGGTCTACATCCAGATAACCATAATAACATTAACCACTAATTAGCTCTCACCACATGAAAAGCGAAAACATCTGAATCCAATTGTTTTCTTAACAACATTGTTACAGGAGTAAGAACAGATTTAATCATGCGATGTTAGAGTCTTCTGCAGGACACTGGCCGCTCTGAGAAGCATAACAGGGTTACACAAAGTACATCGGAGTTATGTAACTTAATAAACTACAGTATATGAATGTTCCATCTTCATATTAATTGAAAAAAGGGTAGTTTAGTATTATCAACTGGGTTGATAACGAAAATTGTCCACCGTAAAGAGTTTCTAACCCTAGCCCTAACCCTAAGCAAATAAGTACGAAGAGATGATTGCTTCTTGATCTTTCAGCACTCAGAAATGACAGTCACCGCTTACTTCTCCTTGTGATTTCAAAATACTTTATCCTTCAAGCAGGCTATGACAACAGACAAGCTTATCAGGAAGAGGGTGAAAACTTAGCATCGCACACGATTCTTTTATCGAGGAATCAATAAAATTAATGGCACTCAAAGAAGAGAATTACAAATTGGTCCTGGGACTTAAAAAGTTAAACCGTACCTCCAACCAGTTCCATCATATCGCCAAACAATACAAACGGTGATTGAGCCAAAAATACACTTGATAGCCGGCGATGTGTACGGAGAGGAACATTTTTCTCTTGAAAGATAAATCTACGTGTTCTTTTTGCCTTCAATTACATCTACAGGGTTTGTATTCCTAAAAACATAGCGAAACAAAAAATTTCGCCATGACACAAGGGACAGTGTAAGAACCCTCTTCCACCAAAGTTAAGATTAGAATCTGCAAGGACCCATTATTTTGCTGATTATTCATCGATTTTTTTGACACAGTACGGAAGCGAGGAATTTTGAGAAATCGAGGAATCATGAGAAGAGCGTGCGAGAGCGATTTTTTTCACTTCCCGTCCCACAACCCCTTGCGTTCGCATTTGCTTAGTCCTTTGTGGTCCTTAGTTTTCTCGCACCTCGGATAATTATCTTTGAGAAAATTCAAGGTCTGTTAACAACTTAGTAGAATATATTTCGCGGCAGGAAAACGCACTAAACAAATGGTCGCTTTTACAAAATGTTAAGCCACACAATGTAACACCTATTATTAGGAGTGTCAAAAATGATAATACAAATTTACACTACTAACAATGCAAAAAACGTACAGAAAGTGTTGGCAGCTAAGCTAGAGCTGTTCATGGAGATATTATGTGATAATAAGAGTATTCCAAAAACATTTTTGATGTATGTATGGAAACCTTTTCATCCTTGCGATAATGCGAAAGAATACTGGCCTATTTAGTCAACTTTTCATTCTGACAGAAGTACTTGTGGCCAGTTCTTTGTAATCTCTTTCTACGCTTCCGAGAGGTTAAAATTTCTTTTTCCGTTATTACAATTTTTTCAGCCTGAAAGTTTTATTCCAGTACAGATGTAAAATGTGTCTTCTACAAATTCTGAAAGGTCAGCAGACAGCTCTTTCATCTTGTGAAACTCCTATTATTTGGAAAGTATGTCGGAAGGGGTAACATACTAAAAGCGTTTTTAGAAATCTCATTCAATACACACTAAGAACTTGAAAAAGGCCAATGAGAAAACTGCGATAATGATGCACCACGTGAATTGATTTGTCTTCACTGACCTGAATTCTGGACAAGTCAATGCAAGATCGAAATTCGACATGGCCGACTGTCTTTGGACCAAATCAGGTCTATGAAACAGTTACGATGTCTTTCATTGATTAATATACCAATAATTATTCATTACTACTGGCTGTACAATATTCGTGGTTAAGAACTTATGTTTGAGTAGTTAAGTTAAATGTTGGTGTGGTGACCCTGTGGTCACTATATATCGCAATAGCTGCGAGTCGTTGAGGTAGTTTCGTCACGGTTTACACATCACTACGCTTGATATTCAGGACTATCACAAAATTAATGAAATAGTTCAGTGAGGTTCATATTTTTTTAAAATCCTCTTCTTCTTTAATTATCTGTAGAGGAAAAAGACAGCGTCATTGGGGTAAATCAGAGATGGTATTGATCTTTCAGGCAGTCCATTGGTTAATTAAATGGAATCAGTTATGTAGTTCTCCAAATATCCAAATTGTTTAAATTTGAAACTCCCTGTGCTAGCTGAGCTTTGAATTCTACCCCCTCCTTTCATGTAACATAACAAGCGCTTTAAAAAAACCTTAGACAGCTCTGTATCATATTTAAATGTTGCAAAAAAAAAATAGAGGTAAAAATAAAAGTGAATAGATCTCACATTTAAAACAGATGAAGATACCGTGAATAGTTATAAAGTTCTACCACAAATGTTACAATTTGATTGACTGCCAATCTCGTGATCCATATTGTCGAGAGGAACAATGTCCCATTAATTTTTCTTGATAACGATTAGAGTGAGTAGCTAAAGAGTGTGTTCATATATATATATATATGTACCAAATGAAATTAAAAACTAGAGCCCCTGTTTTCAAGTTCTGAACGACTAGTAGATTTATGATAAACAATTCAATGTAGATTATCCGTTCTTGATTTCTATTGTGCGGTAGAAATGTCGAGCTCATATTCTGATTGTTAAATGGATTTCCTATGAACTTATGTCCCCAGTTGGACTATTTCTTCTCTTGTGATTAAATTAAATAGAGTTTGGCGGAATTTATGACATTACCATGACAACCATACACCTCCACTCTCATTGCTGCCCATCGGTACCACGCGAGAGCTTGAAAACGAACATAACGCGCCGTGACAGGTGGGTCAAGGAAATGTGATACAACCGTGTGACTGTCGGTGTTTCCTGCAAATTCCTACATGGTTGAAATAAAAAAAGAGAGACTGCTGTCATGCTTATCCTGATCCTAACCGAGTCTTATGTTTATCAGATAAAAACAATTTTACATTCACTTCGTAACTATTGAGAACGCAATTGGTTACGTGCATCATACAACCTTCTTATATTTTGTTACATACCGATTTTAGT
Organism: Pocillopora verrucosa; assembly: GCF_036669915.1. Taxonomy (NCBI): domain Eukaryota; kingdom Metazoa; phylum Cnidaria; class Anthozoa; order Scleractinia; family Pocilloporidae; genus Pocillopora; species Pocillopora verrucosa. The sequence goes on along the minus strand of NC_089323.1, from coordinate 11,953,461 downwards.
TCTTGCAGAAAATAATCTGTATTGTCATATAAAGACAATTTTGTATTCACTTCGTATTTATTGACAAAGCAATACGTTACTTGCAGCATAAAAACGTTCTTACATTTCGATATATATTGATTTTAGTTCTTGCAGAAAATAACTCGTATAGTGCAATTACTATCGACACATTACAGATGAAGAAATCGTTCAAAATAAGTTTATCTCATTAATTTTGTAATTGCTAAATTGCGATAGAAATAAACTTTTTGTCTTAGAACGGATAACTGGTACACTTTGAAGAGCACTGTATTCATTGACTGAGTAGGGGAGCCTGAGGGCCATAGAAATAAAAATGTGTGGTTCGATTTCACGACGTCCGGCCCTGTGCGACAGGCGATTATCATTTCATCATCGTATGACATCCCTTACTTCTCTTCCTTCTCTACTTACATTTTAACTCGTATCTATCGGTAGGTCTTACTTAAACCAGCTTTGCGGCTCAAATACGGGATTGTTTAATGATGCTGTTCAGAAATACTATGCGCGGGGCTGTCAGTGCAGGTCACGTGAAAAGATTGAGTAAAAGAGACGTCCCAGCGTATTTGGACGCATTCGTCATTATATATTTTACAACATTCTCAGTTGTTTCTCCGTCGGACCAACCTACCTTATTTGCATTTTGTTGCCCCTGTTCCTTGTAGTATATAAAGTCACTTGTGTTATTGCTGTACAGCAGCGAGTACTTTGTGACCCATTGAGCGGTGTCATATCTTCCTTGTGTAGCTATCAGTGTTATCTTAGTGTCCTGCCTCAGCAGATCAATCTGTAGCCAAGGGCTAAGGTCTTCGTGGGGGGCTACCCAAGAACCTCTCTTGTCTCCAACTACCCTGGACTCTAGTCTTCCCAGAATGGCGGCGTGAATACGATTGAGTTCCGAGGAGGCATTAATTTGTGCGTTAGCAATTTCACCACTTTTCATTCCAAGAGCGCGACGACAATCTAATCAAGTGCATAATTAATCAAAGCCAAAAATAGAGGGTTACTGTTGCTATTCTACAAACCTTTCAACTCCTAAAAGTGATTAACGTGAAGCTTCTCCTGATACAGGGCTCGAAATAATTATTTAGTAAGCGTCGGCGATGCTGATTGGTCGAACATATTTTTGCTTGGTCATGACCCTATTTCTGTCAAATTTGAACAACCATCAACACTAGCCCCAGATTACATGCTTTTAACTATCCTACGTCTTATGTTTGTTGAAAACAAACTCAACAGATGTCAGGTTGGGAAAACATGCCGTAGTCCTCTGTTTTGTGAGGAAGACTCAAATTTTATGTGTTCAACGCAAGGTACAACTGCGAAGTTGTATATAATCAGTTTCAGAGAATGATTTTGAAAATGATTTAGTGTTGACACAAGATATCGCACTAAAGTGTTTTTCCATTACCATGGCAACCGTACAGCTCCACTTTCATTGATGGCCAGGCATTCCAAGCGAGCACCAGAAATCGGATGTAACGTGCAGTGATTGTTGGGCTCAAGTCATGTGAAACAACAGTGCGCCGGTCTGTGTTCCCACTGAATTCCTAATTAAGTAATAGATAGTCCAACATGTCTTTATGTTCCCGGTGACTCGAACTGACATGCGATCATATAAAAAAAAAGGAATCCTGTTATGCTATAAAGCTAGGCAAACTGATCTGATGCTATACAATACTTTGACAGAGAAGTTAAAGTTTTTGAGGGAAAAAAGTTGCAAAGGGAACTATTTTGAGTATCCTTTTAAGTTTGGGTCATCAAAGCATAAGAATTTGGTAAAAATGAATCAAACAAAACGAGGATAAATCGGTATTGGTATGAGAAACTGAGAGAATTAGGCCCCCAGAGACTGCAGCTAATGTCGTAAAAATGGTCAATTTAGGTGACACTCACCTTGTTTGCACTTTGCCCTTGTTCTTTATAGAACAAAAAATGACTTGTATCGTTACTGTACGACAAGGAATACTTTGTCACCCATTGGGGTGAGTCGTGTCTTCCTTGTGTCGCTACCCTGACAGTTTTAATACGCTGCTTAATCAGATCGATCTGTAGCCATGGGGTGCTATCTCCCGGATGAGCCACCCAAGCGTCACCTCTCCACCCTGGCACGGTCTTGAGATGAAGTCTGCCTCGAACTGCAGGGTAAATGCCATTGTACTCTGAAGAAGCACCGATTTGCGAATCAGTAATTGCATAGCTCTCCATGCCAAGGGCTTCCATGCAATCTATATGATGCGAAATGATTATTACCTCTCAGTGAACATACATACTTTCAATAAACCCTTCTCCAAACTGGCAATTAAAATCAATCATATGCCTCATTAACACCAAAGCTTAAAACATGTTTTAAAGTTGTTTTGTTAGATGCGGTTTATAAATTTTTTTTCACCATAGGAGCTTCTTAAATCGATGTTTGTCGACTTCAAATTTGATACATTGAAAATGCAAATTAGTGACTAATTGAGACCTTACTTTCATTCAGTTAACTAAGTATGTTTTGCTGGTGTAAGTGGGGTAATAATAACAAGAAAAAAATCCTTCTTGATCCTAAAAGTACTTCCAAAACAGAACGTACTGACCATTAAAACAGAGTGTTTTCAAATAAAATTCTGGAAAAAAAGTAACAATTTCCTAAGTTTTTCCCACTTGCACCATTGCCATAGTATGCGAGATGGCGTGTCAAATTGCCATTATCTTCTCAAAGCTATTTCGCTGTCTTATCCCACAGATGATGAATTAAATTGCATTTGAAGTTACTGTTGAACCGATTATTTGCATTTTATATTATGTTGTACAGAATAAATTTAGAGAACCACGTAAATCTACATCAGCCCTTTATTGATAGTTGCGTTAAGCTTTTGTAATAAAACTTATTTTTAAGCAAGTTAGATGGATATTTTCTCAGAAAAGGAAATTATTAAATAAAGTCTTAATTTAATTCTTGACACTAGTATTTGGTAATTTTTGTTAGTATTTTTTCCTGCCTCGTTTCTTTTGCTGAAACTCAAATTTCTACCCGGTCGTATATATAGAGAGATTGGCTGGTACACTAATGGAAAATTTCAGCACAAAATGGCTATCGGCTTCTTAAAAATGATCATCGTTTTGCACTTACTTTGACAGCCGTACAGGCTCTCTGCCTTTGCTTTACAACCTGCCCAAGTCACTGGTCGAAGAAAAGAAAATGTTATGGTAAAAGCATTATTGTCAATAACATAACTTTAAAAGTAACTCTCAGCTGAAACAAAGATATAAACTAAGAATTCTGGAGAAGTACAAGATGAATGTAAATAAGAAACTCATTACCATGGCAACCATACAGTTCCACCCTCATCGCATACCAGCTGTACCAAGTTAGAACTTGAAAACGAATCACTCGCGTGGTGATTGGAGGGTTCAAGTCATGTGGTACCACTGTAAGTCGGTCAGTGTTCCCTGTAAAATCCTGAGCGAGCAAAATGGAAAAAAAAGTAAAATGGCAAATTTAATTGCTGATGGAATCCTCTCTAAAATCACGGAAATTAATTCTTCCCTAAGTGCCTTCGATTCTGGCTGAGTTGTCCTCAATTTTTTCTTTTAAGGATGTCAGTCGCATTTTGTTTCACCATAAAATTTTAAAGTGTAGCATTTGCTTTTCACCATAACTTTCCTCATCCGTAGAAATAGTTTTTCCTTCTTGCTGTACAAGTACTTCTTTTATATTATTTATCATCTTTTAGTGATATTTTGTAGATAGCTTTCCACAGCCTGAAGTGTGGTTTCAAATGTAATGACGCACGTCATGTTATCATACAACCTCGAATCGCGCATTGCATTTATTTGCTTTAGTGATAATATAGATGGTGCACTCTGATTGGTCATGTGAGATGATGGGAGACGATCATAGCAGAGGTATTTAACGTTCTGTATCTGATTGGCTGCAACTGGCCTCTTTTGAGATATTTTAAGCCTGCTTAACCTTCCCTTTTTTCGTAAAAGCACGTTAACACAATCAGTTTTTCGCTTATGTCATGTGTAATTTATAGATTGATTATGTGATCTAACCGCTGACTCCATGTATCTGTTCTTTGATACATGGCAAGTGGAAGCGAAAAAATAAAATGAATTTATATTTTCCTAAAACAACTTTTTGCCTCATGCTCATGCAGTAGATATTGCTAAATAATTCCCTCAACTTCGGCACAGGGAAAATTTAACAATATTTACTTCGCCAGCCACGAATAGCTGTCAATAAACTTTGTTACTAAAGGTCAGTATAAGCAGACATATCTGGCCCGACCTTTTTCACTCCTTGTTCTTTGTAGTAGAGCCAGGCAAGTGAATCGTTACTGTAAAGCAAAGAATACTTTGTCACCCAATGGGATACGTCATGCCTTCCTTGAGTTGCTATACCGTTAACTTTAGTATTCTGTTTAATCAGATCAATCTGTAGCCAAGGGTTGGTATCACCACCGGCGGCGGCCCAAGCTCCACATAATCCCCGTACTGCAGGCAGCAGATGTAGTCTGCCGAGTGGAGGGGCGTAATTACTATTAACTTCTGTAGAACCAGTTATCTGAACGTCAGAAATTGCGTTACTTTCCATACCGAGGGCTTCAAAACAATCTGAATGGTCAAGAAAATTGAGTAAGTCAGATAAGTCAGATTCCGATATTGATTTTTAAAAGTAATAGCGCTTACGTTGGTCGATGGGCTTCATAAATGAGAGTATGTAGACACAATTTAACTATCGAGAAACTTTTGATGTTCATGAAGAAAGAGGAATTGCATGCTTTGATACAACTTCAGTGCTCATTTATGACTTGCTATTATCACAAAGGTGACACATTCATCTGGAAAGAGAAGAGATCTTCATAGAGAATGACCTCCTTTCGCGTTTCCGGAACCGTTCTATCACGGAGTAGGCTTTTTACTTCAAGTTGACGAGGATGGATTGTTACTTGAACTCACACACTGGAACTCACAGCGCTTTACAAGAAAAAAGGCAAAATTTTTCGCTATGGATATGATTAAAACAAAATATATTTACCACGGCAGCCATACAGCTCTACCCTCATTGCAATCCTTCCCTTCCAAGTCAGAGGTCGAAAACGAATGTAACGTTGCTTAATGACTGGGTTCAAGTCATGTTGCACTACACTGTGACGATCGGAGTTTCCAGAAAAAACCTATACACATCGGAAGGATAAAACTGTTATTAACGGCCTTATTCCCTAAGCCAAGACAACATAAATCTGAGATAATGGATTCCCCATCCAGGCTTTATTCCAAGGTTATTTCTTTTTCAGATATTTTTATTTCAAATCTGTTGCCGTAATCTTAGAAGAACCTTGATCTAGAAAAAGAAAATTTTGCTCACACGTGTTCTATTCATTTTCCACGTAAGCACGCCACGGGTAAAAGAAGCACAAGAGACATTAATCGCTACTGAGGAAAAATCTTGCAAGTGTGGATAAAAAAATGCTTATCTTAAAGTGATTCCTCAGTATTGCACGGCGCATTTTCCATTGCGCGTAAAAATCGCCTAATCAGGCGGGTAAGCGCGCGCGCATTCTAAGAATACAGTATTGTTTTCAACTAATGGACCAGGTGGTCTTTAGCTCTTGGACACGCACCGTGTGGTTGGACTACTATGATATGGGTGAGTTACCCTCTCTCCCTTGTACATGGTTCGAATTCGCTTTTGCCCCCCGGCAAAAAGAAAAAAATTAAACTTTTTGGAAATCTTAGAAAGACCTTTTGTTTTCCGTTCACACTTCCCCAATCTTCACATAATTACACAGAGCTCAGTTGTTTAAAGGACGGATAACGCTATCCAACGGATAAATCGCTATCCAGCTGATAAGTGTTAGCAAAGCCTTCAGCCGAGACCCACCGGAGAGGGATTTACTCAGTGGATATATAGATTTATCCACCTTACGAACTTATCAACTGATTTGAACGTCAATTTCAATTACGAGTCATGGAAAAGATCAACATCAATATGGTTCTAGTACCTTGTCTTCACTTTGTCCTTGGTCTCTGTAGTACTGAAAGTTAACTGTATCACTGCTGTACAGCAGATGATATTTAATCACCCACTCGTCCCAGTCATATCTTCCCTGTGTTGCTACACGTGTCACGCTAACGTACAGATTAGTCATCAGATCGATCTGAAGCCATTGATTGATGTCATTGACCTGAGATATCCAAGTTCTTGGCAACCGTAGTCTCCCGGAAGAAGCAATATTTGAAGCACTGTATTCTGAAGAGGCTCTGATTTGCCCTTCTCTGATTCCTTTAGTTTCCATACCGAGGGAAACGAGGCAACGTTCAACTGGAAAAGAATACACACATTTACTTAAGACACAACCAAACCAACCCATTTTTATCGCTTTAAGTCACTCACATTTAAAAATCAAGGGATGGTGACCAACGTCTTTCGATAATGTCATGTTCCCAAACCCAATTCTCCCTTTTTCTGCGACTGATATTGTTTTTTCCTTGCAGGTCTCAATAGCATTTATCAAAAACCATGTACAACAATCCAACGGCACCGCTAAATTGTTTCTGTGTATTTGTCATTCCCATGGAAGAAGACTTCGTCTAGGGGAAGTCCTCTTTTTGTCATAATAAAGCGACAATGAATAAAGCACTCTGGTCAATACACATACCGCTGCGGGGAAAGTAGCTTACCTGCAGCGAAGAACTACCGCTACTATCAATTATGTTCGAAATATCAGTAAACTGTTGGGAGGGTTAATTTGTCATGATAAAATTATTGAATGTCTTAAAAGTATAAGAAAACAAAAGCGTCTTTCGTGTTATTTAAGAACACAATTGTTGCGCTATTACTACTGTTACTCCCCCAATTCAAACTAATCGATTTTAACTCTTCGCAAACATGTTGCAGATTATAATTAGTCAATCTAAGAAATTGTATCAGGGTTCTTAGGGAATTTAGTTACGAAACACTTTCAGTGCATTAGTTCCACTAGAGTATTCATAACTTTTCTCGTCTTTGTCTCTTAATCGTCAAAAGTTAAGTTACCGGCCTATAACATGTTTGAGCGTAGCTGAGCGTCTTTGAAATTCCGCTCACTGAGTTGACACCATTGTTTTCTTGTTGTCATGCTAATGGTATATGGTTATAGAGACGCGTGCACTTGACAACGATCATTTCGCTATTGTCACTTGACAACAATCATTTGTATGCTCTATATCTTTCCAATAACTACTGTGGTGAACATATTTCTAAACTGACTACACTTATTGTGAACATTTTCGAGAGAAAGGGAATTTTTAAATCACTCAACCAAATTATTTAGCGCGTTGTTAATTTTAATACCGAGAGACGATAAAGCTAAGAGAGCGAGTTCTCAATACTTGGCTGTGTTTATAAGGAAAAGGATGGACAATAAGTAATGTTTGTTTTGGTTCTGATTTTGATGATCCCACAAGTCTAGAGATCACCAATCTTTGACAAAAACTACGTTTGGAGTAAGGCATCGAGTAGCATTTACTTTTTTAGCTTGACTTCCCGTGATATGGTGTAGAGTTATATATGCCGCATCACTAGTTTGTGTTTTGCAAATAAGCTTTAAGCTTTTTTGAAATGCTGTTTATGATATTTCTGTTCTCTGGTAGCGATATCAGGCCGTTTTTGTCGATTTTTAGCTGAGATCTCGAGCCACTACTGCAAAGTGGAGTCTAAACTGCCATTCAAAGCTTTATAGTAGTATCCTCTTATATAGTGTTTAAACCCTCTGTGAATAGATCCCAAGGTCTCAGTCACCCATTCACAGTAATAAAGGTGTGAAAATTACAAAGTTAAAGCTTAATTTTAAGATTAAATTCACTTCTGTGAGATAATTTACAGTCTATTTATAAAATCTGAGGTAACTAACCAACGGTTTGACACAACTGGCCTGTGAACTCTGGATCACAGTTGCAGACAAATCTTTTCCCGGTCGCCTCACAGTTTTCCAGGCATGTTGCCCCATTAAGACATGGCTGATCTCTGCAACAATTATTAGAGCACTGGGTACAAGGACACGATGAACCTGCCGTCTAGAGGAGAGGGTATATATAATTGTGCTTTTCTTGCATTTATTTGATGCCCTCATGATTCCGTGTACAAAGTAAGAACATTATACTTGCGATTTGATGTCCAAAACTTTACAAAATACATGACATCTAAGCTTTTAAAAGAGTATCTACACGTGTTAAAAGCAAGAAACATCCAGTAATTCTGTCATTCCGGGTCATATACAGTTTTTTCTGTACCATGACGTCATGAAACTTGGTGTTACGGTCCAAATGGCCCACATTTTAGTTCCGTATTTTTGTATCTGATAGTTATGGCCCTTGGGATCCAGTTCACTTGATAAAGCACAGAAAAAGCTTGGCTTCGACATTAGTTTGTTCTGGTTTTGTCCACACCAATCATATCACAGGAAATGGTGTACACAAAACTGTCTGAGGCCTGGACTGGATAATGAATCATCCAGGGATCCAGAGATCCATGTAATCCAGGCAAAAAAAGAAAAGCGCGGGGGGGGGAGGGGGGGGGGGGCGGGCGGGAAGTGGAGACGGAAGATTTTGTGGGGATCACATGGTTTCAGGAGGAATGGAGGTGTGATCAGTCATTGCAAATAGCGTATAAAACGGGGATCAGGTAAAGTTTATCGTGACACACCCTCTCCCTCTACCCTACCCCTCTCCCCCCCGTGATAAATAATTACTGGTTGCTTAAAAAATCATAGACAATGTCTCACCGTAACTTTGTAGTCAGTGACAAGATCGTAATACTGAGATCCATTCATTGGCTTTAATGCACCGGGCTTTGTATGTCTGTTTTCTTCATTCAGTTGGCAATTGTTCTGGTTGATACTTTTTAGGAAGTTGAACGAAATACACCGACAGTTTGTTTGGCATGTTTTATAGCATTCCGTCGCTCCTGCCGCTGAAAAATTAGCGAAGACGTGTCCAACCAGGTAGTAGTCGTCTACCATGTTCCTTTCCATGATGAAGGAACATCCGATAAAACCCCCAATACGACACAGACCAGCGGTGAAGACAATCATAAACGCAGACACTATCAGCAGCGGCCTGACGGATTTATGAAAACAGGCTTCAAAGGATTCCCTGTTGAGATGGAAATTTAATCGCTAATAATATGAGGACGACTTTGATGATTTTTACGTATAAATTGGGATTTTGATTCAAATTTATCGGGCCATTCCCGAGAAAAAGCATAAAAATTTTGGAGTGGATAGAGAAAAATAATGTTAGGGAATTAAAAGAAAAAAAAGAGCTGTAGTTTAGGTTTAGTCTTAGAGAATCCGTGTACGAAATCAGAAATAGGTGTAACCCGGGAACAGTTTGGGTTTGATAAATTACTTCGCTGTGTGATTGGTTCAAACAGGTCGCGCACTCAAGCAATCAGATTGAAAAACTAAATTAACATCACGACTTGATCCCTCACTCTTCCCACACTTCAGGTAGCTAGTTTTCATTAGCTCCCCAATAGCTTTTGACATTTCAAGTCCTTTTTTTTTTGTTTTTGTTTTTGTTTTTGATGACTTTGGTTTTAGTTGCACCACATTCAACTGAAATGCACATTAGCATTACTCTTCTTTTCAGGAGTATCATTTCAAACGCTTAGCACAACAGGAAATTTTCCTCCCCTTTGTTAACCATTGACTCTACGGAGTAATCACGTTATATCTTCGCCTTAAAATTTTAACACACTTTCAAGTGGTAAAGTTGTAAAGAATCCTTAAAAAGATAGCACTGTCTACACGTCTCAGAAACCATGTCTACACGTATCAGAAACCATATCAGAAAAACCTTCTCAACTTTATTTATATGGTTTTTCATTATAATGGCACGAGATAAATAATATTTGATGCCTAAGGCGTTTGGTGAGTTGTTTACGTTGGTTTTTTCTGTCTGATTTCCACATCTAGTGCAGATTTTTTAACTCAACTACTTTTTGAGAATTTTGTTAATTCGTGTACTGGATTTCAGCGTAGCTGAATGAAAATTATTTCTAAGTTGTCGATAGTTGGCATAAAAGACACCAATTTCTTAATCAACCAAAATTTTACTAACTTATATCGCAGTTAAGTCAAACTCGATTGTTAAAGTATTTAGAATTATTCAGGATGAAACGATAGACAGAGGTATTGAGAGAAAAAAGAGGATAATAGCTTAACGAGCCCAAAGCTAACCAAAGTCATAGTTTACTTACATTGCAAAGTCGTAAGAATCCTGCTTTGATATCTTTATTGCTAGGTCTCCGGTGAACACCTTTCTTAAACGAAGGATAAATGTTTTCAAAGCATATTTAATTTATTTGTGACATTAATGTGCTTGATAAAAGGAGTGCGACAGGTGCAATCCAATTAGCACCAACAGTTAGGAAAACACACCTGTACACTGTTCTTAAACCTCATCACTACAGACTCGTATTACAATCGACGAAAATTCTATTTAACCTAGTAACGAAGATAAAACAATCTGTCTTATTTACAAATTGTTAGAAGGAAATTCTTTTTATCTTCTTTGAATCTATTTAAAGCTTCATCATTTTAAAAAACCTTACCATACAAGCTGATAAAGATCTATAGTGTATAATCCCGTAATCATCCGGCACCCGTGATTTCCATCCCCCCATTGTTTCAATTCAGTAAACCTTTGACACTGATTTCGATTCATTTTAAAAGAAAACGTAAACGTTAGTGGAATATACGTTTCCTCAGTTCAAGGACGCAACTACTAACATTGTTTATCTTCTCCATCTTTTCCTCTTTGTTCACCTCTTCTATTTCAATATTTTCTGTAAACCTCTCTTTTAAACCCACTTTGGTTTTTTGGTTCACTTCAACTTGACGATTTATCTATTTTAAAATCGGAATTTCACCTAGATCAATACCACTGAAACAATGGTTTAAAAATACAGACAAAGCATTGAAGTAACATAGATACTATTCATACCTTTTTCACACGGGCTCTTCAAATTCTGCATGCAATTTACTTAAAAACGTAGACGGACGAAGGACTCTAACAGCCAAAAGCTTCCTCGTCGAAAAAGCCTCCAAATAGGATAGCTTAATAACAGTTCATAATTCCAAATTGTCATCAGCTGGTTGAATAATAGTTTAACAAACTCCGGGTATTTAATTGTCTCAAATTAGTTCCCATGGAATCCCTTGTTCAACCTGTTTTGCCTTTAAGTGTGTTGCAAGTTATAACCACTGATCAACTTTCTCCACAAGAGATCAAAAATATTAACATTAACAATGAAAATACAATCGTTTGTTTAACAAGACAATTTCCTGAGATAGGGTGGAATTTCTCATAAATTATTACTCTTTTTGGAACGGACAACCTAATTAACTTTGTTATGGGATGTTTTTACGGAGTGCAACGAGACTAAGGAATGACAGACAATATTGACGAGTCGACCAAGAAATTATCTATTACGGATGAAGTAAAAACAGGGTCCTACTCTTATTTCTCTCTCCCCTTTTCTATCAATCTAGAATTCATGTTAAAAGCACAGGGAAACCATTTCACTGCCAGCTATTGGGTAAAAAACCACAGAACAAGGCAGAGTTGCCATTTCGCCACTAGGAAAATTTCTAATCTTCAAAACGGGAGCAAAGTCATAAATTAATCATATTTTTAAGAAAAAGAAATCCTTGTGGTGAGAAAGTGAATGTGTACATTACTACCTAAAGGAAACTTCAGCCGCGCAGTAATCATGCAATAAAAATGGTAGTGTAAGATCGTTTACGAAGATGATTCACAATTGCCAAAATGGCCCTAAACGTAAAAATTCATTATTAGAAAAAATAAGTCTCATGGCCCCCAATCTAACCTTTCGAAAACTTCAGCGTCGGAAAATTTTACAGGAAATTGTTGATCTCAAAAGTTGCCACCAAAAGTAATAAGTTTTATTCTTACAGAAAAAATAGCCCGGTGACAAGAGCGTACATGATCCCAAACATAACCTAGTTTACATGTGAATTGTTTATAATTAAACATCTCCATTGACTTGTAATATAGCACATACCCTTCCCATAAAAAGTTCTGTACCACTATTCAAATTCATTTCAAGATATACTCCATGTGTATTTAAATGTTCAGTTTTCGATAACTTGTGATGTAGCATATACACTTACCCATACAAATCTCCGTAACGGTATTCTTATTTTTTTAAAGATATACTCGGTTTTATCCCCTTAATTACAAGGTTTCTTGTTGACTGAAGAAAAAATCTCTCAAATGGTGAGGTGTTACAGGTTGCAGGACCTCGCCTTTGTCTAAACTTCAGAAAATCACACGCTGTGAGCAGTTCAATCTTCTTAAAGTGCACCTCATCTTTAGTTCTCTGTTTAGAAAAAAAAAGACATGATTTAGGAGTTCTCAAGTCAACCACTTTAAAATTGCTTCAAGGGGTAATCACTCTCTTAATTCTTATGCAGCTAACGGTAAGCCACAAGAGACACTTGGGTACTTTCCCGAATTTCCAAAACCACGTGCACTTGTGCGGGCAAAGCGTAGTGCGAACGTCAGATTCAGAGCAGTCAAAGTTTTCTTGTTAGTTTTGAACTAAAATGGAGCATCTTCTTAAGATTCCCTATAAAGTAAACAATTCCATTACATTCGTTGCTGGGCAAAGGTAATTTGCAACTCAATTTCATTCCTTTTCTATCATTTTTTCATATGAAATTTTATATTTTGTCGCAACAAGCCGACTTGCAAACGATTCGTTTTCTCGTCGAATTTTTCGCCATGTACTGCCTCCTAGATTTAAAGTTCTTTTTGTGTCCTGCTGAGGAAATTACGACTTTTTAAAGTCATGTTAAAACGAAAGACAGTTAAGATATTCCTTAGCCTGATTATTACCGATCGGCAAGAGCCTTAGGCAACGCGAGTCGTTTAGACGTTCGCAGGGGGTCCAATCCTGGTGATGATTATTTCTGCCAGGGCCCCGGCAAACGTCTCCCCGACTTGTCCCCAATCTTCTCGGAGGTGGAAAAACGCTTATCTTCGCTTGCAGCGCTAATAATGAGAACTTGCTCACGAGCTACATACTTCTTATTATTTGTTCTTAGAAAAGTTCAAAGGCCCAACCTCAATTTTATTACTGTCAAGCCTTTAGACTGATATAGTGGTATGACTGTCAAGCCTTTAGACTGATATAGTGGTATGACTGTCAAGCCTTTAGACTGATATAGTAGTATGACTGTCAAGCCTTTAGACTGATAAAGTAGTATGACTGTCAAGCCTTTAGACAGATCTAGTGGTATGACTGACGAGCCTTTAGACTAATATAGTGGTATGACTGTCGAGCCTTTAGACTGATATAGTGGTATGACTGTCGAGCCTTTAGACTGATATAGTGGTATGAATGTCGAGCCTTTAGACTGATATAGTGGTATGACTGTCGAGCCTTTAGACTGATATAGTGGTATGACTGTCAAGCCTTTACGTTTATCTAGTGTTTTTATTTGTCCAACATTATATGTTCTTAACTGATTTGAATTAATCGATAGGACTTCTCAACTCAGCGGAATAGAGCCTCTGGTGAATTAAAAGCAGACTATGAAACTGAACACCAATTTTGACGGATATGAAATGACTTGAGACAAGAGATTATAAGCTGTCTATCTCTCTTGCTTAAAAAAAAATGACAATAAAATAAAAATTATATTACCATGACAACCGTACACTTCCACTCTCATTGATGCATGCGCGTACCAGGTGATGATTTGAAAACGGATATATCGCGTCGTAATTGATGGAATGAGGTCATGTGATACAACAGTGTGACTATCAGTGTTTCCAGCAAATTCCTAAGTAAGCAAAATATAACATGTTCTTTTTCCTATGTCTATTTCGGTTATCACCGCATGGTTGGCTCCTACAACCATGCCGTTTGATAGAATTTGTTTTTTTTTTAATCTTTTAATGTATTCTCTCGGCTTCAAGGTCGGGAACTTGATCAAAAGCTGGGTCTAAATCAAATTCACCCAGCGGGTTTGCCCCATCCTGTTCTTAGTTACAGCTAATCTTTACGCGAGAACACGAACCCACCTTAGTTGCATTTTGTTGCTCTTGTCCTTTGTAGTATTGGAAGATACCAGTGTCATTATTGGCGTACAGCAGCGAATATTTTGTTACCCATTGATTGTGGTTATGTCTTCCTTGAGTTGCCACCCGTGTTATTCGGGTGTTGTGCTTCAACAGATCAATCTGTAGCCAAGGATAGACATCGCTAGGGAAAGCGACCCAAGCCCCTTGCTTGATGTGATTTCCCATGAAGTTCAATCTGCCTTGTACGGAGGCATGATCAATATCGTATTCCGAAGAGGCACTGATCTGTGCGTCAGTTATTTCACCATTCTCCATACCAAGAGCACGATTGCAATCTAAATGGTCGATGAATTGGTTATAATATGAAGAGTGTATCCCTTTCTATTAGTGGAGGTTATGTGGCCGAGTGGTTGGGGGCACTTGGCTCGAGATATTTATATATTTATATATATGCATATAAAAAATATAAATTATGCAGAACATTGCCCAGTCGAGCTGTATAAGAGATATTTGTCTCACGTGCCTAAAGAAATTAATGATTACGCATTTTATTCGCTTGCTTTGCCCAAACCGAGAGGAGAAGTGTGGCAATAACCCAATGCGAAGAGAAAGGTTAGGAAATGTAGTAAGGAAATCACGACGAAGGCAGGATTTGAGGGGAATTTCACAAACCACTCTCACAGGCGAAGTTCCGCCACGCGGTTGTACCAAAGCGGTGTACCAGAACAAGTTAATGTAGAAACCACAGGTCACTGGTCAATTGTTGAAAAGGATGTCGAGGGAAAAGACAAAGAGTTGTTTGAGAATCATGTTAAACACAATGAAGAGAAAAAAATGAGAGTAAACGCGTAAGCTTTTGAGGAAAAGAACAATGTAGAGCACTAGAATCAGTCAGTCGAAGTTAGAACCAATATTACTAAAATTGTTATTTCATATAAGAAAGAAATTTTGCTGCTGTAAGATGTGTAATTGTAATAAATAAAGCAATAAAACAATAAAATCGAAAGCGTTCGCGGCTGCAATATTAAAAATACTGCTTGTGACCAACGCACCAGCAATAAATTTGAGAGGAATTTAATTCTTGATGACATGGTCGAACTTTTCTAGTTACACGCCATTGCCAGTGGTTCCTAAATAGAGTATTACGAACATAGTAAATCAAGAACGGAACGACTAATTACAAGATTGGAAATAACAAGAAATACGTATAACATAGGCAATACTAATAACATAAGGAACACGGGATACTCGATAATAGAGCAATTTACTTGACGATTTTGAAATACGGCTGCATAAGAAAGTACTTGCGGTGACCTTCTACTCGAGCTAACACCGTTATATTTGCATGATTCGCGCGAAAGTCAAACTTATATGGATAGCCGCGCGGACTGGGGCTAGTAGGGGGATTGGTTTCTACACTGCTGGATATTGGATGTACCATTATTATTATTATTATTATTATTGCTTTTATTATTTCTAGCCCGTTTAGAAGTACCCCTGATAAGGGCGCACAATAGGATTTTACTGGGATCGGTAATTATATATATAAATGTACTGTCCAGCCAACGGGTAATAATGACAAAAAGGCTTTTGGCGATAGAAGGTTATCTATGATAAAACATGTGCACAACGAAATGTATAAAAGTCAATAAGGGGAGTATTCATCACACACTGAAACCTATACTTCGGTCAGGGTCTTTAGGGTCCATAACCAGTTAGAAAATTATCTTATAAATAAAAAAAATAGGCTCATTCGAAAAGGGTTCATTAGAACTGAGACTTTTAAGAATTCTCTCTTACAGAAGCCAGAAATTTTCTTTTAACTTGACCTAATTGAGAGAACACTTACTTGGCACCCTCTAACTACAAAATGTTTTCATTGGCTCAAAAGAATTTCTTTGTTAATCAGGTGAGAGTAATAAATCATTATGGCTCCCCAAGGACTGCCTAGTTGAAGTTCAATAGCCACTCCTTAGAAGATCTCTAAAACTATAAATAAGTGCATTCATACCACTTTCACACAACTGGCCAGTATATTTGACAGGACAATCACAGATGAATCGTTTTCCAGTCTCCTGACAGTTTTCCCGACACGTTCCTCCATTCAGACACGGCTGATCTTTGCAGCATTTGTTATAACACGAGGCACAAGCCTATACAACAATGACAGAAAAGTTTCTAATATCCCTCTGAAATGGAAATCTAGGGACTTGTAATTATTCGTCGCCTGGGGGAAGGGGCTCAGAGGATTTTTTGGGGGGGGGGGAAACTAGATTGTGTTCAGGTAGGACATAGAAGGGGGATGAACCGTCTCAAACTGAGTTTGAAGGGGGGGACTATGGTATATTGAGAACCTATGGAGGGGGACTGGGTCATTAGAATACTACAGACAACGCAAGAGAAATGAGGTTAATTTCAGTTTGACAAAACCAAATTCATCTCACAACCACCACCTCCCCCACTACGCCCCTTGCTTTGCCATTTTTGCTCTCACTATGTTTCTGCTTCTTTTTCTTCCGCAATTTTGAAGGTTATTTTAATCGGTTTTCTACACATAAAAATCCTTGTTTCTTGTTAAAAATATATCGGGGTCTAAGTATGAATGGCGTTAAATACCTCTTTACACAGCAAGGGAAAATATTGTTGAATCGTTTTTAACCAACCCTATATTCAATAACCATGTCGTAGTACATCCAACCATCCATTGGTTTCAACGCATCAGGCTTCAGATGTCTGTTTTCTTCATTCAGTTGACAGTTGTCCTGGTTGGTATTTGTCAAGAAGTTGAACGAGATGCACCGACAGTTTGGTCGGCATGCTTTGTAACAATCCATCACTCCTGCCACGGAAACATTTGCAAACACGTAACCAATCAGGGCATTTCCATCCACCATGTTCTTCCCAATGATAAAGGAAAAGCTAGTGGAACACTGACCAATACTGCAAGAACCCATGGCGACGTTTTTAGATATTCCAACAGTTGAGAAAAAAACAAATAGAAACCTGTGGAGAAAGCCTCAGGATATTATTTTCTTTTCCCCGCTGGTGACAAGACTTTACCTTCTTCCTTTCTTTCAACTTTGCGAATAAGCTTGTAGTTGATGGGTAAAGTTTATGGTGTAACATTTTAATTATTTCGTTATTCGGTGGTAATCTGAATTTTGAAATAAAGAATATACTAAGTTTAGAAGCGTTCAGCCAAAGTACAGAAGCTAGTTGGTAAAAGAATAAGTCTGTACCCAAGCCAAGTGGCCTATCCAGCCCGAGCGTATCCCGGTTTCCACGTAGCATGAAGCGACTAAGAGTCTATCCACGCTTCCCTGAACGGGATGCAAATTCATCGCAAGATTACCTTCCCGCATTTAATTCGGCATCCCTGACAATTGGTCGCGACCCATTTATACTCCTACGTGGAGGGAGGCACTGCTAAAGGTAAAGTGTTTTACCCAAGCACAATGAACCGGTTGGTCTCGACCTGAAGAATAGGGCTCCTATTATTAAACTATTGGGCGTGTCTTATATGAAAGCTAGTTGATCAACATATTTTTTTGTTCACGACTCTCTGTCACAACTTAGATCAGTCGATACCTTGTCTTACTGAAAAAATAGTGTGCTGCAAGTTTACAAATACTTTTAGTAGGTTGACAACGAATTTGATCAGAGAACACATTCTCCTATCGTGAATCTGTTGTTAAACAGATTGTTTTTTTATTGCCACGGTCCAGTCATTATTTATGGCCGGGGAGAAGTTTGGAGGACTTTGATTATGTCTCGACAAATTTACCTGATCGTATCTGCCATAACTATAGGTCATAACATGGCTTCGAGTGCAATTTGGAGTAAATAAGCACGAGTAAATTTTTCAAAGAAAACAAATTGCACGAGCCCGTATAGGGCAAGCAATTTATTTTGTCTTAGAACTGTTTGCTTAACCCTGAGTTATCGGCCGACTCTTTTCATGATTTGCTACGAAACTGCGAAGCTAATTTGTTCTGCCGTTGGTCACACCTCAGGAGTATCATTTCAAACGGATAGCACAACAGGAAATTTTCCTCCCCTTAATTAACCTTTCACCTGCGGAGTAATCACGGTATATCCTTGCCATAAAATTGTCTACACACTTTTAAGTGGAAAAGTTGTAAGGAATCCTTGAAAAAGATAGCAGTATCTACACGTATCAGAAACCATATCAGAAAAATTTTCCCAATATTATTCATATGGTTTTTTCATTATCAGGGCATGAGATAATTAATGTTTGATACCTAAGGTGTTTGGTGAAATGTTTACATTCGTTTTACCTGTCTGATTTCCGCCTCCAGTACAGATTTTGTTACTCAACTACCTTTTGAGAATTTTGTTAATTCGTGTACTGGATTTCAGCGTAGCCGAATGAAAATATTTCTTAGTAGTCGATAGTTGGCCTAAAATAACCAATTCTTAATCAACCAAAATTTTACTAATTTAGATCGTAGTTAGTCAAACTCGATTGTTATAGTATTTAGAATTACTTAGGATAAAACGATACACAAAGAAATTGAGAAAAAAAAAAGTATTATGGCTAAACCAACCCAAAGCTAGCCAAAGTCATAGCTTACTTAAAAAAGCCTTCCCAACATTATTAATATGGTTTGTCATTAGTATGGCATGGGATAATTAATATTTGATAACCAAGGCGTTTGGTGAGTTGTTTACGTTCGTTCTACCTGTCTGATTTCCGCCTCCAGTTAAGATTTTATCTTTCAACTTCAAAACAGTGCTCTTTACTTTTGTAAATTTTGTTGATTCGCAAACTGGATTTCAATGTAGCTGAATGAAAATCTCTCTAAATAGTTGATAATTGCCATAAAAGAGACCAATTTCTAATTAACCAACACTTTCAAGTACTAACTTATATCGCAGTTTAGTCAAACTTAAGCTAACTTAATTTTTACAGTATTCAGAATTACTAACGATAGAGCGATAGACTGAAGGAAATAGAGATGTAATAGATGTAAATAGGTAAATGGTTTACGTTGAAGTATCCTTCGAGAATCAAGCATTTGATTCTGTCTGACGCATGGGGATTTGCTATTTTACCCGCTGGAATTGTAGACAGACACCCAGTAGCTTACTTACATTTCAAAGTCGTAAGAATCCCGCTTTGATATCTTTACTGCAAGGCCTCCGGATGAACGCCTTTCCTAAACGAAGGATAAACGTTTTCAAAGAATATATAATTTATTTGTGACATCAATGGGCGTGATAAAGGAATGCTACAGGTTCAATCCAATTAGCAATTAAACTTAATTACTACAGACCCGTATTACAATCGATGAATACTATTTATCCTAGAAACGACTTTAAAAAGTGTGTCTTATTAACAAATTGTTGGAAACAAAATGTTCACCTTCAATGAATATATTTAAAGCTTTATAATGAAAAAAAAAAAAAAAAAAAAAAAAAAGAAAACATCCAAGCGGATTAAGATCTATCTTGTATCATCCCGTAATCGTCCAGCAGCCGTGATTTCCGTCCCACCATCGCTACAATTCAGTAAGCCTTTGACATTGATTTCGATTCATTTTAGAAAGAAAGAAAAAAAGGAAAAACGTAAATTTTAGTGGAATGTACGTTTCATCAGTTCAAGGACCGCCACTTTATACATTTGTCTATCTTTTCATTTTCAGCCATCTTATTCCCTCTTTGTTCACCTTTTCTATTTCAATATTTTTCCCTAAAACCATTTTTAAATCCACATTTTGGTTCACTTTAACTTGACGAAGTGTCGTTACGTGATCCATTTTAAAATCGAAATTTCACTTGGATCAATACATTGAAACATATAGACAAAACATTGAGGTACAATGGACAATATTGATACCTTTTTCACACTGGCTCTTTAAATTCTGCTTGCAATTTATTTTAAAATGTAGCCGGATGAACTACTCCAACAGCCACCAGCTTCCTCGTCAAAAAAGGCCCCAAAGATGATGGCTTAATGAAAATTCATAAGTCCAAATCAAAATCAGCCGGTCGAACAACAATCAAACGCACTCTGGGTATTTCACTGTCTCAAAGGAGTATCCACAGAAGCCCTTTTTCAGTCTGTTTTGCCATTTTAATGAATTGCAGGTCATTACCACTAATTAACTTTCTCCACAGGAGATAAAGAAATAATACCTAAGTACAACCGTTTGCCTGACAGGATATTTTTTCGAGAGAAGGTAGAGTGTCTCGTTAATTTTTAATCTTTTGCAACGAACAACCTGATTAACTTTATTATTGGTTTTTTCACTGAGTTCAGCGAGGCGAAGAAATATCAAACGATATTGACAAGTCGACTATGAAGTTATCTATCATGGATGAAGTAAATACAGGGTCATACTCCCCTTTCTCATAATCATAAGCATTTCACTTATTATCTGGGAAAGGTGAGAAAAATATTTTGGGGGCCACGGTTTTAGCTAAAACCGTGGCTCCCAAAATATTTTTCTCACCTGGCCCACAAAATTTTCAAATTTTTCACAACTTCGCCTGTTCCTGTTCGTATGTCTGGCAAAGCCTTTATGGTCACTGGCCCCCGTATAGCCGCTAGCTGTGACTTATAAATACAGGCATTTAGTTTTAACTTGTAAAACTCCCTGACGAAGTCTACGACACTAGAAAAAATGCGTCAGAGAATAAAGAAGTTTTACAACTACTGTTCGCAAAGTGCTGCTCACTAGTTCGGTTTTAAAAAAATTGTGTGAAGAAATTTAGAAAAAAAATAATTTAAAAAATTAATTTTTATTTAAAAAAACTGTTAAAAAAATGTTTAAAAAAAAACTGTTAAAAAAAATAATGAAAAAATTGATTAACTTTATTATGGATTTTTTCACCGAGCGCAGTGAACCGAAGGAATAGCAAACGATATTAATGAGTCGACTACGAAATTATCTATCACGGATGAAGTAAATACAGGGTCCTACTCCCCGTTATCATAATCTAGGCATTTTACTTTAGGCTAGAACGAAATTCCCCAGTCTAGAATTGATTGTAGGAGCACAGGAGGCCATTCTACTACCACCTCTCGGTTAAAAACACACACAGCAAGACAGTGTTGACATTTCGCCCCTTGGAAAATTACCAGTCTTCAAAACGGTGACAAAGTCATAAATTAATCATATCAAAAAAAAGGAATCCTTGTGGTGAGAAAGTTCATGTTTACATTACTACCTAACTCGATAGCTCACGAGTAAGCGCAGAGAACGAATGAGATGTCTGTTTAAAAACGAGAAGAAAAATTTCATATCTACAAGCAACCATGTATTATTTTAAAAACTCCAGCTGCACAATAAATGGTGAAATAATACCTGGGCGCGCTAGATATGGAATTTCTCTTCGAGTATTTAAAAAAACCCGTTTTAGCGAGTTATTAATTTCTAGGTTTTCCACATAAGAAAAACCTCTTGGTCGGAACGTTTCTTCGCTTCGTCTCGTTTTCTTTGAACCTGATCAGAAATGTTGTAGATCAGTGTCTTGCGCAACTTTTGAGTGTTTATTGATAACGACTTTAAAGAAATAGTCCAGCCGTTTAGCTGTTTTGTCGAAGTTTTTCAGCAGCTTTTTTACCAACGTAAAATTTAACGTTTCACCAATCAAGACCAGCATCTTCAATCTTCGACAACACTTTTTTCACACTAGCCTTCAAATGGCTTCTGGCACCTTTAAGTTAGTTTTCATTAGAAGTTTACATTGTTCAAATTCTTCCTTTCCCTCCCCATTATAAGTCTTACAATGTCGAGACACACACATGTAATAGTTCTCTTTCAGTAGAAAAAGGGAAAGTCTCAAACCAACTAATTAGATTACGCAACTTTCAACCATGAGGAGCTTTGGCTCCGAAAAAATTTCGCAGCATTCATTCTACGGAGGCGCTATATTTCTGTCATCAGTGTGAAGAATTACATCAACGTTTGCGGTCGGTAAGTGTCTGTGCGGTTACTTAAACCTGTTGATTATAAGTTAAAGGTTCACCTAATTATTAATACTGCATCTATGCTCGAATTTCAATTACGAAAACACAAGAAATCTGGCATTAAAATCACGGACCACATTTAGTATCTGGGCAACCGAGCTCGATTCATGTTCACCGTACTCGAATAGCAATTCGAGTACCATTTCAAACCAACCTCGGTTCAACGAACTCGAAATGCAGTCAATTCTATTCGAGCTCGATTCAACTATATCGTGCTCGATTAAAAAGACGAGCTCGACGAACTCAATCTGCTCTTATCGACCTCAGTTATTTTTATCGAGCTCGGTTTGCCACGTTTTCTATCGAGCTCGATTTGGTATCGAGCTCGGTTAAATCTTCATTCAGAAAATGAGAGGTAATCTGGTACCAAGACTTGGAAGGGAGCATGGGACGAGCGAGAGTGGCCATGTTTCTGGCAAATTTGTCGAGTTTAGTTCGTGAATTCGGGACTTTTTAGGAGTATGTTTTCGGTCGAATTCGAAAAAAAAGAAGAAGAGTGACAGAAGAAAAGCAAAGAATGATTTCTACTGCTAAGGAGATGAAGGAAATGACACTAAGGTGAGCATTGGCTCTTTACGGGAGGGTGTTCCGAGTTGCTGGTTCATAGTTTGTAGTAACGTTTTGTTCAGTTTCAAACTTAAGCTCAATCCTGGAGTGTACGTTTCTCGGTTATTTTAAATCTCAGTTGTGTAATAAGAAAGTGTCTCCCTCCATTTTACCAACCCCAAGTTTATCCCACAAAAAAGTATACATAACAACATGCAACAATACACACATTCTATTTTTATTATATAAGCTCAATACTCTTTCGTGTTTCTATTTTAATTGGTCGTTTGTAACGAGGAAAGGGACAGAACTCTAATGAAATATGAAAATCTTTTGGAGAATATGACAAAAAAAGTCTGAAAAGTAATGTATGTTCATCTCTTGCAATCAAATATTAACTAAAGAAGATTGACGACATTTCACGAAATTAAGAAAGTGTGGCGGGCTAATGTAATTGTTAAAAGAAGCTAAATTTTTAAATATAAAATAAACATACAGTTCAAGCTGTGTTTATCAGTGAGAGAAATGTATTTTTGAATCCAGATTGATTAAATGTTGCTAGATGAAGACAGATTTGCCAATTTTGTGAAAAGTGAGTAATTTTCAGGAATTGGTTTGATAGTTGAGAGCAAAGAGGTTTCCATTATTAACAGGTCTTAAAATGTTCGATCCAGTTATGAATGTGTTACTAGATCCACCAAAAAGCCATTAAACAACTGCAACACTTCACTTTTAACAAAATGATCAATGCTTGTTGATCTAACCTTGGTTTTTAAACGGCCTGACCTAGCCCTCTTTATAGACTGCAAAAGCCATAAAGGGGATAAGAGACTTAGATTAAGTGTGATAAACAGTTAAGGAACTAAAGTGCTCCTTTGACTACATGGTATTTGTGGCTAATTTTCAGGAAGCTTAACACTCCTAAGTCTCAATGTGAACAGTTTCCTCAAAGTGAGATTTTTTCCTCAAAAAAATAAAAACAAAACAACAACAACAACAAAACCTCCAAGAGAGAGGACAAAGTCCTTCAAACGAGGAGCGTATATCAAAACATACAAGAAATAGTAATAGCTGACACAAGTAAACCAGGCCATACTGCATGTGCAACACTAACCCTATAACTCCCATGAGTGACCAAGACAGAATTTCTCCTTACGATAGTAACAAGATAAGTGATGAGAATAAAGAAAAAGATCAATTGGGGGATAATTAGTAGATCCAATACTAAATTCTCTGAACTAACATTAAAAGAATTGTACGGTTGACATTGAATAGAATAACAAATTTGATCTGGGAGTTAAAGGGTTAACTTTTAATTTCAAATCATAACTATTACTGCATAAAAGTAACAACTTGTACATCAGTTTCTGAAAAATTGAAAATCCAAAGGTAAACAAAAACAAAAGTGCAGCTGACCAGGGTCCCTTTAAAATCCTTTTTTTTAACAACTGTCCTCCTTTTCCTTTTTTCTTTTTGCTGTTGTTCTTCTGTCCTTCTTTTTCCTTTTCCTTTCAAGTTTACTACTGGTATGTTCCTTCTCCTCTTCTTCTCTATGTTCCCTCTTTTCCTCTTCTTCTTCATCTTCTACCTTCTCCTCCTCTTCCGTGTTCACTTGTCTTTTGGCCACCAGTACTTCCTGTCCTTCCTCTGGAACAAAAATATAATTTTAGAGGTTGTAGTTGACAAATAATTGTCTTTTTCTTGCTGTTGATTTAAATTATATATTACCCTATTTGTAGGATTCCTAGATAGGACAGAAGTGCTTTATACATTGCCAGTTTAAGTAAGTATCAAACCTTGTCTTGATTCTGTTAACATGTTGTTTTTATCCTTTTTATCGAGGATGAGGCAGAAATTGAATCACTTCTGGGATCAAAGGTTAGGAAAAAATAATTACATTCAGTAAAATTATCTATGCAACATAAGTAAAGTGCATGCTTGAATTGGCCAATTTACAGTAAATTATCTGCCTATAGGTGTATGCTGATATGAAGCAACATGGCACAAGTGATTATGTCTCAAATGCTGCAGAATTAATCAATCAATCCAATTAAGCATATATGTAATTCTACCTTTTTCAACCCAGTGTAATGTTTTCAATTAGGTCATTACTCTTTTTGACAATCCATTTTGTATGCCCAGGTTAACAGTTTGGGTTATGAGCTAGTTTTATTCATAGGGTTAAGCATTAATTTTGAAGTTGCTAATGGTGAGGAAATCAGACTTGTTACTTCTGGGTCAGTTAATGGCCTTCCTTATTTTTACCACAGGTGACATTCCAAGGAAATGTCCCAGATTTGCAGTCTGATGGCGAACTGTCATCCACACTACCAGGTGATGAATACAAATATTATATCAAAAAATAATTAAAAGAAAATGAAAAAACAGTTTGAAGAATAAAAATGAAGTACCTTCAAATGACACTGGACAAAAGGAAGCAAAGTATGAAGACATGTAACTAAGATCATGATGAAGTATATTAAGACCAGACAAGAAAAGCAGGCCCAGTCTTAACATGGGTTAATGCAATCCAAAAGGAAATTGCAGGTAACCTGCATTTCTCAGAGATAATAAGCTGAAATTGAGATAACGATGAGGACTTAACAATGTTCCTAAATACAAGGAAAACATGTTTCTTAACAAATTTCACAAGAAATGGCCTTTAAATTCCAAAAATCAACACTATCATATATCATGTTATATGTTGACAGGCTTATTACATTAACACTTTTTTCACAGGCTTAAGTCTAGAGGTCACCACACAATTCATTGCATTTCATGAATTAATAACCATCACGTGTGTTGCTTGAGCCATTACAGCAAATAGCATAAGTTTACAAAGAAATAAAAAATATAAAGTTCAAAAGTGTTTGGTTCACAGATTTTTTCCCAACAACTAGCTCATCTTATCAAATCGAAGTAGGATGGGAAATACATTACCATAAAAATTAATGATGGCGAACTGTCATGCAGTCGGATGACAGTTCGCCATTAACTAATTAATTATATAATATTGCATACTAAGACTAATTATTGTCACAACAGATGAAGATCAAGACACCGGAAATAAAAATGAGGTAAGGGAAGTAATGCACATTGACATGTCACGTAAAATTATTGGAGGTATGCCTTTATTATCAAAACCCTACAAATAGCATGTTACATTGTCATGTTTTAAAGATAATAATTTCTTCGTGAGCCGCGACACTTGGGGCAGACTGACCGGTCCCTTGGGACGAGGTTCTTCGTGAGCCGCGACACTTGGGGCAGACTGACCGGTCCCTTGGGACGAGGTTCTTCGTGAGCCGCGACACTTGGGGCAGACTGACCGGTCCCTTGGGACGAGGTTCTTCGTGAGCCGCGACACTTGGGGCAGACTGACCGGTCCCTTGGGACGAGGTTCTTCGTGAGCCGCGACACTTGGGGCAGACTGACCGGTCCCTTGGGACGAGGTTCTTCGTGAGCCGCGACACTTGGGGCAGACTGACCGGTCCCTTGGGACGAGGTTCTTCGTGAGCCGCGACACTTGGGGCAGACTGACGGGTCCCTTGGGACGAGGTTCTTCGTGAGCCGCGACACTTGGGGCAGACTGACCGGTCCCTTGGGACGAGGTTCTTCGTGAGCCGCGACACTTGGGGCAGACTGACCGGTCCCTTGGGACGAGGTTCTTCGTGAGCCGCGACACTTGGGGCAGACTGACCGGTCCCTTGGGACGAGGTTCTTCGTGAGCCGCGACACTTGGGGCAGACTGACCGGTCCCTTGGGACGAGGTTCTTCGTGAGCCGCGACACTTGGGGCAGACAGACCGGTCCCTTGGGACGAGGTTCTTCGTGAGCCGCGACACTTGGGGCAGACTGACCGGTCCCTTGGGACGAGGTTCTTCGTGAGCCGCGACACTTGGGGCAGACTTACCGGTCCCTTGGGACGAGGTTCTTCGTGAGCCGGGACACTTGGGGCAGACTGACTGGTTCTTGGGACAAGGCTCTCCCTAAGCAGCAATACTTGGTGCAGACTTACTTGACTGGTCCTCTTGTGACAGTACTTATGTTAACTGAACACATTTAGGCTGAAGTACTTATAAAAGACGTCAAATAGCATACAAACAAAAAAACTTTCGTGAATAAAAAGAACTGTCATGGCTTCCTCCTGCATAACACTAACATTAACACCTAATCAAATAATACTTACAACAGCAGGGTTGAGCAACTGACAGTATATATTACCACATAGTTTTAAATAAAGGTCATGACATTATATAAACAACTTATCAACATAAGTTAATTAGAGACATAATGAAATAGAGATCATGTTTTTATGTAATTAGCTTAGTAACATCTTTTACTGAGTGTTTAAGAAATGGTATTGAATGTCTCACTTTGATTTACCATTGAAACATGAGGTCATGGAATTAGATAAGTTCATGTAAGTTTCATTAGTATCTATCTTTTTTATATTTAAATTTATAAAACTATCTCTTCATAATAATGATCATGCTATTAAGGGGAATAAGGGCTGGAGCCAGTCATGTCTTGGTTTAACTGTTGGTGATCTTTATTGTGAGCTATGGCTAAGTTGTTAGTTGTTAAAAGTAAGTTAGACGTGACTCCTGTGGGTGGCATACTTCCCTTTTCTTTTTATCTCATTTCAGGAATTGCTCCCAGTACCTGGAATTGTTCTTGCGCAAGCAGGTAAGAAGCATATAGATAAGAGTATAATACTCAGTATTTAACCTACTAGTAAGGATCCTGATTGTAATGTTGGTAAAAATGGCCAGCCCTGACAGTAGTTGATCCACTGGCATTCTACTGCATTTTATGGGATTATGTCATAATAATATATCATTACAGCTCCTTGTGTTATGAGGCAATGGCAGTCTTTCATCACAAAATTCATTACGCCAAAAGCAATTAATCAGCAAGTCACGCAAAATTATCATACTCTATTAGAAAACATGCGTTACGGAGTGTTATTGCCCCGAGGACCATGGATTATGGGCGTTTCCTACAGGTCCTTTTTGCTTAGGCCCTTACTTAAACTGGCAATGTATAAAGCACTTCTGTCCTATCTAGGAATCCTACAAATAGGGTAATATATAATTTAAATCAACAGCAAGAAAAAGACAATTATTTGTCAACTACAACCTCTAAAATTATATTTTTGTTCCAGAGGAAGGACAGGAAGTACTGGTGGCCAAAAGACAAGTGAACACGGAAGAGGAGGAGAAGGTAGAAGATGAAGAAGAAGAGGAAAAGAGGGAACATAGAGAAGAAGAGGAGAAGGAACATACCAGTAGTAAACTTGAAAGGAAAAGGAAAAAGAAGGACAGAAGAACAACAGCAAAAAGAAAAAAGGAAAAGGAGGACAGTTGTTAAAAAAAAGGATTTTAAAGGGACCCTGGTCAGCTGCACTTTTGTTTTTGTTTACTTTTGGATTTTCAATTTTTCAGAAACTGATGTACAAGTTGTTACTTTAATGCAGTAATAGTTATGATTTGAAATTAAAAGTTAACCCTTTAACTCCCAGATCAAATTTGTTATTCTATTCAATGTCAACCGTACAATTCTTTTAATGTTAGTTCAGAGAATTTAGTATTGGATCTACTAATTATCCCCCAATTGATCTTTTTCTTTATTCTCATCACTTATCTTGTTACTATCGTAAGGAGAAATTCTGTCTTGGTCACTCATGGGAGTTATAGGGTTAGTGTTGCACATGCAGTATGGCCTGGTTTACTTGTGTCAGCTATTACTATTTCTTGTATGTTGTGATATACGCTCCTCGTTTGAAGGACTTTGTCCTCTCTCTTGGAGGTTTTGTTGTTGTTGTTGTTTTGTTTTTATTTTTTTGAGGAAAAAATCTCACTTTGAGGAAACTGTTCACATTGAGACTTAGGAGTGTTGAGCTTCCTGAAAATTAGCCACAAATACCATGTAGTCAAAGGAGCACTTTAGTTCCTTAACTGTTTATCACACTTAATCTAAGTCTCTTATCCCCTTTATGGCTTTTGCAGTCTATAAAGAGGGCTAGGTCAGGCCGTTTAAAAACCAAGGTTAGATCAACAAGCATTGATCATTTTGTTAAAAGTGAAGTGTTGCAGTTGTTTAATGGCTTTTTGGTGGATCTAGTAACACATTCATAACTGGATCGAACATTTTAAGACCTGTTAATAATGGAAACCTCTTTGCTCTCAACTATCAAACCAATTCCTGAAAATTACTCACTTTTCACAAAATTGGCAAATCTGTCTTCATCTAGCAACATTTAATCAATCTGGATTCAAAAATACATTTCTCTCACTGATAAACACAGCTTGAACTGTATGTTTATTTTATATTTAAAAATTTAGCTTCTTTTAACAATTACATTAGCCCGCCACACTTTCTTAATTTCGTGAAATGTCGTCAATCTTCTTTAGTTAATATTTGATTGCAAGAGATGAACATACATTACTTTTCAGACTTTTTTTGTCATATTCTCCAAAAGATTTTCATATTTCATTAGAGTTCTGTCCCTTTCCTCGTTACAAACGACCAATTAAAATAGAAACACGAAAGTGTATTGAGCTTATATAATAAATATAGAATGTGTGTATTGTTGCATGTTGTTATGTATACTTTTTTGTGGGATAAACTTGGGGTTGGTAAAATGGAGGGAGACACTTTCTTATTACACTACTGAGATTTAAAATAACCGAGAACCGTACACTCCAGGATTGAGCTTAAGTTTGAAACTGAACAAAACGTTACTACAAACTATGAACCAGCAACTCGGAACACCCTCCCGTAAAGAGCCAATGCTCACCTTAGTGTCATTTCCTTCATCTCCTTAGCAGTATAAATCATTCTTTGCTCTTCTTCTGCCACTCTTCTTCTTTTTTTTCGAATTCGACCGAAAACATACTCCTAAAAAGTACTGAATTCACGAACTAAACTCGACAAATTTGCCAGAAACATGGCCACTCTCGCTCGTCCCATGCTCCCTCCCAAGTCTTGGTACCAGATTACCTCTCATTTGCTGAATGAAGATTAAACTGAGCTCGATACCAAATCGAGCTCGATATGAAACCTATAGAATGCGAGGCAAACCGTGCTCGATAGAATACGTGGCAAACCGAGCTCGATAAAAATAACTGAGGTCGATAAGAGCAGATTGAGTTCGTCGAGCTCGTCTTTTTAATCGAGCACGATATAGTTGAATCGAGCTCGAATAGAATTGACTGCATTTCGAGCTCGTTGAACCGAGGTTGGTTTGAAATGGTACTCGAATTGCTATTCGAGTACGGCGAACATGAATCGAGCTCGGTTGCCCAGATACTAAATGTGGTCCGTTGAACCGAGGTTGGTTTGAAATGGTACTCGAATTGCTATTCGAGTACGGTGAACATGAATCGAGCTCGGTTGCCCAGATACTAAATGTGGTCCCCGAACTCGATACCAAATCGAGCTCGATAGAAAACGTGGCAAACCGAGCTCGATAAAAATAACTGAGGTCGATAAGAGCAGATTGAGTTTGTCGAGCTCGTCTTTTTAATCGAGCACGATATAGTTGAATCGAGCTCGAATAGAATTGTCTGCATTTCGAGCTCGTTGAACCGAGGTTGGTTTGAAATGGTACTCGAATTGCTATTCGAGTACGGTGAACATGAATCGAGCTCGGTTGCCCAGATACTAAATGTGGTCCAAAATCACTTGGCGCGATCTTATCATGGAGGCTGAAGTCGTCGATCGATCGGCTGAGCTTTCTATAGTTATGGGATCCAATCTCGACCCCAAAAAGTCCTGGCATTTGCTAACGAAAAGTTAATGTGAAATCAGGCCGAAAGCTTTTGCAAAGAACGAATTGTTTCGTCGATTCCGCGATGACTACAATACGTTCTGTCCCGCCAGCAGGTCTCAAGCGCGCCAACAAAGGCTGTTCGTTCAACGCCAGGTAACCAAATAACATGCATGTTATATCTTCAATTGGTCCTTGTGCCAGATTAATTAGACAGGGAGAAATCCAGCAGATGGATTCGCAAGGTCTCAAAATATAATCTTGTTGTTTATGCGGTAAATCAAATCGCCCTCGACCGTACACTTTAGGCGGGAAATGCCTCAAGTCCAAATATCATGGGAAATTGCAATGATGTCAGTCAAGAATAGCAGAGCTTGACAAAGACATTCGGAAACTAGCCTAGATAATAATTATATAAGTTAATGGTGGATGCCTCAACTTTCAATCAAAAGAAAGAGTCCAGACAAAGAGCGGTCTCCTGATATAAATTAGTGTGAATTCAATTTTTCGTGCCCTCTTGGGTAGTGTATACCTGAGGATTAACTTTAATCTCTTGCATACCCTCTTGGGTAGTGTATACCTAAGGGTTATTTTAATCTCTTGCATACCTCTTGGGTAGTATATACCTGAGGATTAATTTTTAATATCTTCTATACTCTTGGGTAGTGTATACCGGAGGGTTATTTTAATCTCTTGCATACCCTCTTGGGTAGTGTATACCTGAGGGTTATTTTTAATCTCTTATATACCCTCTTGGGAAGTGTATACCTGAGGAATATTTAAACTCTCTTGCATACCCTCTTGGGTAGTGTATACCTGAGGGTTATTCTTAATCTCTCTAATACCCTCTTGGGTAGTGTATACCGGAGGGTTATTTTTAATCTCTTGCATACCCTCTGGGATAGTGTATACCTGAGGGTTATTCTTAATCTCTCCTATACCCTCTTGGGAAGTGTATAGCTGAGGAATATTTTTAATCTCTTGCATACCCTCTTGGGTAGTGTATACCTGAGGGTTATTCTTAATCTCTCTAATACCCTCTTGGGTAGTGTATACCTGAGGGTTATTTTTAATCTCTTGCATACCCTCTGGGATAGTGTATACCTAGTGTATACCGTGTATATCTCTTCTATACCGTCTTAGGTAGCGTTTACCTGAGGGTTATCGTTAATCTCTTGTATACCCTCTTGGGTAGTGTATACCTGATGGTTATTTTAAATCACTTCTATACCATCTTGAGTAGTGTATACCTGATGGTTATTTTTAATCACTTCTATACCATCTTGAGTAGTGTATACCTGATGGTTATTTTTAATCACTTCTATACCATCTTGAATAGTGTATACCTGAGGGTTATTCTTAGTCTTTCTTATACCCTCTTGGGTAGTGTATACCTGAGGGTTATTTTTAATCTCTTGTGTACCCTCTTGTGTAGTGTATACCTGAGGGTTATTTTTAATTTTTTCTATACCCTCTTGGGTAGTGTATACCTGATGGTTATTTTTAATCACCTCTATACCCCTTTTGGGTACTGTATACTTGAGGATTTTTTTAATCTCTTCTATACCCTCATGGGTAGTGTATACCTGAGGGTTATTTTTAATCACTTCTATACCCTCTTGGGTAGTGTATATCTGAGGGTTTTTTTAATGTCTTCTACTCTCCTGGGTAGTGTATACCTGAGGGTTATTTTTATTCTCTTCTAAACCCTCTTAGGTAGTGTATAACCTGAGGAATATTTTTAATCTCTTACATACCCTATCCAAGAGAATATGTATCTGAAAGCTATTTTTAATCACTTCTATACCCTCTTGGGTGGTGTATATCTGAGGGTTTTTTAATCTCTCCTATACCCTCTTGGGTAGTGTATACCTGAGGGTTATTTTTAGTCTCTTCTATACCCTCTTAGGTAGTGTATACCTGTGGGTTATTTTTAATCTCTTGCATACCCTTTGGTGTAGTGTATACCTGAGGGTTATTTTTTAACTTTTTCTATACCATCTTGGGTAGTGGATACGTGAGGGTTGTTTTTAATCACTTCTATACCCTCTTGGGTAGTTTATACCTGAGGGGTTTTTTAATCTTTGAGGGTTATTATCTCTTCTTTACCCTCTTGGGTAGTGTATACCTGAGGATTATTTTTAATCTCTTCTATACCCTCTTTTGTAGTGTATACCTGAGGGTTATTTTTAATCACTTCTCTACCCCC
Source organism: Pocillopora verrucosa (assembly GCF_036669915.1). Classification (NCBI taxonomy): domain Eukaryota; kingdom Metazoa; phylum Cnidaria; class Anthozoa; order Scleractinia; family Pocilloporidae; genus Pocillopora; species Pocillopora verrucosa. Next base: position 11,920,828 of record NC_089323.1, on the reverse strand, counting down.
CTTGAGTAGTGTATACCCAATGGGTTATTCTTAATCTCTCCTATACCCTCTTGAGTAGTGTATAACTGGGGGTTATTTTTAATCTCTTGCATACCCTCTTGGGTAGTGTATACCAGAGGGTTATTTTTAGTCTCGTCATACACTCTTGGGTAGTATATACCAGAGGGTTATTTTCAATCTCTCTTATACCCTTTTGGGTAGTGTATACCTGAGGGTTATTTTTAATCTCTTGCATACCCTCTGGGGTAGTGTATACCTGAGGGTTATTTTTAACTTTTTCTATACTGTCTTGGGTAGTTTATACCTGAGGGGTTTTTTAATCTCTGAGGGTTATTATCTCTTCTATACCCTCTTGGGTAGTGTATACCTGAGGGTTATTTTTAATGTCTTCTAAACCCTCTTTTGTAGTGTATACCTGAGGGTTATTTTTAATCACTTCTCTACCCCCCTTGAGTAGTGTATACCTAATGGGTTATCTTAATCTCTTCTATACCCTCTTGGGTAGTGTATAACTGGGGGTTATTTTTAATCTCTTCCATACCCTCTTGGGTAGTGTATACGTGAGGGTTGTTTTTAATCACTTCTATACCCTCTTGGGTAGTTTATACCTGAGGGGTTTTTTAATCTCTGAGGGTTATTATCTCTTCTATACCCTCTTGGGTAGTGTATACCTGAGGGTTATTTTTAATCTCTTCTAAACCCTCTTTTGTAGTGTATACCTGAGGGTTTTTTTTAATCACTTCTCTACCCCCCTTGAGTAGTGTATAACTAATGGGTTATTCTTAATCTCTTCTATACCCTCTTGGGTAGTGTATAACTGGGGGTTATTTTTAATCTCTTGCATACCCTCTTGGGTAGTGTATACCTGAGGGTTATTTTTAGTCTTGTCTATACACTCTTGGGTAGTATATACCATAGGGTTATTTTCAATCTCTCTTATACCCTCTTGGGTAGTGTATACCTGAGGGTTATTTTTAATATCTTGCATACCCTCTTGGGTAGTGTATACCTGAGGGTTTTTTTAATCACTTCTATTACCTCTTGGGTACTGTATACCTGAGGGTTTTTTTAATCTCTTGCATACCCTTTTGTGTAGTGTATACCTGAGGGTTATTTTTAACTTTTTCTATACCATCTTGGGTAGTGTATAACTGGGGGTTATTTTTAATCTCTTGCATACCCTCTTGGGTAGTGTATACCTGAGGGTATTTTTAGTCTTGTCTATACACTCTTGGGTAGCATATACCAGAGGGTTATTTTCAATCCTTCTTATACCCTCTTGGGTAGTGTATACCTGAGAGTTATTTTTAATCTTTTGCATACCCCCTTGGGTAGTGTATACCTGAGGGTTTTCTTAATCACTTCTATACCCTCTTGGGTACTGTATACCTGAGGGTTTTTTTAATCTCTTCTATACCCTCTTGGGTAGTGTATACCTGAGGGTTATTTTAAATCTCTTGTATACCCTCTTGTGTAGTGTATACCTGAGGATTATTTTTAACTTTTTCTATACCCTCTTGGGTAGTGCATACCTGAGGGATATTTTTAATGTCTCTTATACCCTCTTGGGTAGTGTCTAACTGAGGATTATTCTTAATCTATCTTATGCCCTTTTGGGTAGTGTATACCTGATGGTTATTTTTAATCTTTCGCATACCCTCTTGGGTAATGTATACCTGAGGGCTATTTTTAATCTCTTCTATACCCTCTTAGATAGTGTATACCTGAGGAATATTTTTAATCTCTTACATACCCTCTTGGGTAGTGTATACCTGAGGGTTATTTTTAATCTCTCTTATACTATCTTGGGTAGTGTATACCTGAGCGTTATCTTTAATCTCTTGCATACCCTCTTGGGTAGTGTATACCTGAGGGTTATTTTAAGTCTCGTCTATACACTCTTGGGTAGTATATACCAGAGGGTTATTTTAAGTCTCTCTAATACCCTCTTGGGTAGTGTATACCTGAGGATTATTCTTAATCTATCTTATGCCCTTTTGGGTAGTGTATACCTGATGGTTATTTTTAATCTTTCGCATACCCTCTTGGGTAATGTATACCTGAGGGCTATTTTTAATCTCTTCTATACCCTCTTGGATAGTGTATACCTGAGGAATATTTTTAATCTCTTACATACCCTCTTGGGTAGTGTATACCTGAGGGTTTTTTTAATCTCTTCTATACCCTCTTGGGTAGTGTATACCTGAGGGTTATTTTAATTCTCTTGCATACCCTCTTGTGTAGTGTATACCTGAGGATTATTTTTAATTTTTTTTATACCCTATTGGGTAGTGCATACTTGAGGGATATTTTTAATGTCTCTTATACCCTCTTGGGTAGTGTCTACCTGAGGATTATTCTTAATCTATCTTATGCCCTTTTGGGTAGTGTATACCTGATGGTTATTTTTAATCTCTCGCATACCCTCTTGGGTAGTGTATACCTGAGGGCTATTTTTAATCTCTTCTCTACCCTCTTGGGTAGTGTATACCTGAGGAATATTTTTAATCTCTTACATACCCTCTTGGGTAGTGTATACCTGAGGGTTATTTTTAATTTCTCTTATACTATCTTGGGTAGTGTATACCTGAGCGTTATCTTTAATCTCTTGCATACCCTCTTGGGTAGTGTATACCTGAGGGTTATTTTAAGTCTCGTCTATACACTCTTGGGTAGTATATACCAGAGGGTTATTTTCAATCTCTCTTATACCCTTTTGGGTAGTGTATACCTGAGGGTTATTTTTATTCTCTTGCATACCCTCTTGGGTAGTGTATACCTGAGGGTTTTTTTAATCACTTCTATACCCTCTTGGGTACTGTATACCTGAGGGTTTTTTTAATCTCTTCTATACCCTCTTGGGTAGTGTATACCTGAGGTTATTTTTAATCTCTTGCATACCCTCTTGTGTAGTGTATACCTGAGGGTTATTTTTAATTTTTTCTATACCCTCTTGGGTAGTGTATACCTGAGGGATATTCTTAATCTATCTTATGCACTTTTGGGTAGTGTATACCTGAGGGCTATTTTTAATCTCTTCTATACCCTCTTGGGTAGTGTCTACCTGAGGATTATTCTTAAGCTATCTTATGCACTTTTGGGTAGTGTATACCTGAGGGCTATTTTTAATCTCTTCTATACCCTCTTGGGTAGTGTATACCTGAGGGTTATTTTTAATCTCTCTTATACTATCTTGGGTAGTGTATACCTGAGGGTTATTTTTAATCTCTTGCATACCCTCTTGGGTAGTGTATACCTGAGGGTTATTTTTAGCCTCGTCTATACACTCTTTGGTAGTATATACCAGAGGGTTATTTCAATCTCCCTTATACCCTCTTGGGTAGTGTATATCTGAGGGTTATTTTTAATCTCTTGCAACCCCTTTTGGGTAGTGTATACCTGAGGGTTATTTTTAATCACTTCTATAGCCTCTTGGGTGGTGTATATCTGAGGGTTTTTTAATCTCTCCTATACCCTCTTGGTTAGTGTATACCTGACGATTATTTTTAATCACCTCTATACCCTCTTGAGTAGTGTATACCTGAAGGCTATTTTTAATCTCTTTTATAACCTCTTGGGTAATGTACACCTGAGGGTCATTTTTAATCTCTCACATACCCTCTTGGGTAGTGTATACCTGAGGGCTATTTTTAATCTCTTCTATACCCTCTTGGGTAGTGTATACCTGAGGGTTATTCTTAATTTCTCCTATACCCTCCTAGGTAGTGTATAGCTGAGGGTTATTTGCTATCTCTTGCATACTGTGATGGGTAGTGTATAACTAAGGGTTATTCTTAATCTCTCCTATACCCTCTAGGATTGTGTATACCTGAGGGTTATTTATAATCTCTTGCATACCCTTTTGGGTAGGTTATACTCGAGGGTTTTTCTTAATCTCTCCTATACCCGCTTGGGTAGTGTATACCTGAGGGTTATTTTTAATCACTTTTATACCCTCTTGGGTAGTGTATACCTGAGGGATATTTTTAACCACTCTCATACTCTCTTGGGTAGTGTATACCTGAGGGTTATTTTTAATCCCTTGCATACCCTCTCGGGTAGTGTATACCTGAGGGTTATTCTTAATCTCTTCTATACCCTCTTGGGTAGTGTATACCTGAGGGTTATTCTTAATCTCTCCTATACCCTTCTAGGTAGTGTATGGCTGAGGGTTATTTTTAATCTCTTGCATACTTTCTTGGGTAGTGTATACCTGAGGGTTATTCTTAATGTCTCCTATACCCTCTTGGGTTGTGTATACCTGAGGGTTATTTATAATCTCTTGCATACCCTCTTGGGTAGTGTATACTTGAGGGTGTTCTTAATCTCTCCCATACCCTCTTGGGTAGTGTATACCTGAGGGTTTTTTTTTTACCCTTTCTTATCCCTCTTAACTCGGAAGTCGTGTAAGACGATATTCATACGTGTGAATTTGTTCCCAATGACCTAAAATGCAATAACGATGTTTTAGACCAGCTTCTCCCCTGTTATGGTCGATTTTGACAAGACCGATATCTTCGGAAAAGCTAAAAATGCCGTTCCAAACTGAAACGTTCGCACATAGAAGGTCATTATAAGAATAATTGCATTGCACCGAAGCTTGAAGAGCGAACGAGGAAACCATCAGTTGGAAGCGATGTGTATTCTCTGGATTGTCTAATCAACACAGTTTCTGGACTTTAAAAGTTAAAAACCATGACCTGTATAAAGAAGGGTTTGTCGGAGTTAACCTTACGTAGGCCTATGTCTTCGATCATGGAGGTGAAATCAGCTTTACCGGTACCGCTTTTTAGGCTATTTTTGAGTTTCTTAGTTTTACGTGTTTTAAATTGTTCCTGTTATTTGTTTCTGTAACATTTGGTCAGGAATATTCGTGGACCTTGTGTTAACGATTTACTGTTGTCTTCTTTAAGACATGTATTGTCTCTACAGAGAAAATAAGCTTAGCGTACCTTTGAGTTTTAGCCCTTTAAGTTTTTTCGAATTAGACCCGTTAAGTTTGTATAAGACATTTCCCTGGACTCTTGTTTCTGGAAAATGAGTGAACAAAGTAGAGTTGCATCTTGAAAATGATTAGAATTGTAATCATCGGAAGTTGCGGTTTTGGGGGTACAGTGTATACCTGAGGAGTATTTTAAGGGGAGCATAATTACATTTCTTGAAGCGATTATCGGATGTCCTGGAATGTTTAGCGAACACCTCATGCCACAAAGAGGCGTCGAATCTTGGCTTGAATTACTTATGCAAATTAGCTGGCTGCACATTGAATGTGCAGCCAGCTTATTTGCATAAATTTTTTTTCCGACGCAAACCTCGTCATGGTTGGGAAGCTTTCAGAATGAAATTTCGAAACTTTTCTTAGACTTTGTTTAGCCATGATATTATACGTTCGTTGGCTGCCCAATCATTAAAAATGTTTAGCGAGATAACGGGCAACTAATTCCATCAAAATTTGTTTCATTTTGTCGCCTTAAATCAAAAGAATTGTCTAAGCACAATTCTCGGAAACTTACACGGCAGACTAGTTACGATTAAGAGTTCGTAATACTCTTCTACCACTAGTTGGCAGGAAAATTATCCACATAAAAATGTCATAAACTAGTCTAAGAGGACAGTGATATTTAAGCTATCCTTTAGGGCTTGATACAAACTGAATTAACAAAATGATTGACCAAGCTCAGTTCAGTTTATATTTTACGTTCGTTCTTCCGGGAAAACATCATTTAGCTGTGGGCTAAGTAGATGTCACAGGCTTCAGTAACGTTGCCGCATGCCATTTGGAATAGGTTGATCTGGTAATGCTTCAAATCCTCGCCCCTTTCCAAATCCTCTTTAAAATCCTTATATTTATCGGTTAGCACAGAGACTCGCGAGCGTATTTCACTCAGCAGATCTTTATGTTGTTTCACTAAATTATCAAACTGCTTGAGAAACGCTTGGATCTTTCCGTATTCCTCACGCAGCTCTGTGAATTTTTTTTCACTGAAATGAGCCGCAGCCATTGGTAAGCCCAGAAAGGCAGTCGACAACGCTCCACCAAGAATTCCTGCGACAAATCCTGCGCAACCAGCCAAAACCTTTCCATAAGGGTTGGATACTTTCTCGGCAAACTGGAAAGCTCTCACGACAGGGGCAGTAGCCAGGCTAAGAACAGGTATGGTGCACAATTGGTCGATTTCAGCTTCGTCGGAGAGGTCCTTCGCTTCGTCTCGTTTTCGCCCAACCTGGTCATGAATGTCGGAGACGTCTTGTGCAACTTTTGAGTGCTTATTGATAACGTCTTTAAAGACATCGTCTAGCCTTCTAGCTGTTTTGTCGAAGTTTTCCAACAGCGCCAGAGAATCGAAGAACTGTTTTCCTGCCTTGACGTTCTCGGCCACCAAGTGGTTTTCTTGTGCAAAGTTTCTAGCCTTTCGGACGTACTGCTCGGCTTCATTCTCAATGGCTTGATACATACCGACTACTTTGTCGATATTGAGCAATATTTGACGATCACAATTTGTCACTGAATGGACTTGATTCATAAAACCCGTTAGTCTCTTTGAAACTTTCATGTTGCTGAGTTTCTGTATCTCGCCTCCAAGCTTGTCATAAAACTCTACAGCTAACTTATAATCTTGTTGGAAATCTGCCATGTTGAAATTATGTAAAAGTGTGTTGATCAATATTTCAATATCATAGAAGTTAGCACTGAGGGCGTTAGCGTCAGCTTCCTCTGAAGGCAAAAGTTGGTTGTTTTTCTCTGAGCCATTCGCAATCTAGAATTTACGAATTTAATTACGTCGCATCCAATGATATAAATGTTTCCCTAGTAACTGTCAATGTTGCCACCGCAGATAAGTACAATGATTATGAAATCCGACAGATTATTTATTGTGCTTTTTTTTACGTTTTCGAATGACGAACTTTGCCCACCAAAACAAATCATGCCAATAAGACGGATCTGAGAATTAACTGTAAGAGAAGAACCAAATTCGTGCCCAGTACAGTACGATCGAGGTGTTGCAGATGAGTTTTTAGTTTTTAGTAATTACCTCTCTGGCGCTTTTCGACCTCGAATTGCATGTCGAGAGTAATCCAAAACCTTTAAGCTGACCTTCTCGTCATAACACAAATGTTGCCCAGATAGGGACACGCGTGCATGTCAGCGTCACGCGCATGCATGCATTTTTCAAGGTTAAACCCTTGCGTGGAACTGACAACTCGTGTTTACTTTAAAGCGTGCAATATTTGTCAAATAAATTTTAAAGTTTACATCAATGATCGGAATCTTTCTTATAGAGGATAAAAAAAGGATCGACGCTGAACTAAAACGTCGGCTTCCCTTGCGTGGAGTCAACCATTTTCTCGTCTAGCCCCTCGCGAAATATACAGTGCAATTTTGCTAACGTCGCTTGTTAGCTGACTAGCAGTTATCCATTTCTAGGTTTACTTCTTACGTATCTTAGTTAGGCATTTTTACGGGGAAAGAATATTTGATCTGTGATGTCAGAATTCATTCTATAATTAATTAGTTTGTCTCGCTCATGTTAGTTCAAACAGTTGGATAATTAATACACCATGTAATTTTAAGCCTCTACCATCCAAATACCACAGAAATAACTCCTTTTCTTTCAAAGGTACAGAACTAAAGGTAAACCTTGCTTTGCTTATAAGCGGTTTAGGCATTATCATTTTCGGCTCACGTTATTGCGCAGCATTATTCAGTTTCAGTCACCACAAAAAAAACAAAACAAAACAAAACAAAACAGAACAGAGAAAAAAATGCATGCGTTCAAAAAACTTCCTACGCTAGCGGAAGCATCTTTGATTCTCGCTGGCTTTCAGAACAAGTCGCTTTGACTAATTATACAATAACTAGGCGCTGCATGCGCGACAAAAATTAGTCATGCATATTTCGCGGACTTGGCAGGAGTAATTTTACGTCTTCATGCTTAAATGACAAAAATGCTAAAAGGTAATGAAACATATCTTAAGTTGTTCTAGTTCATGACCCCTCTCCTAGTGACGTAAGAAGTAAAGCTTGCCACAATGTAAACTAACTTAAAACACTTGCATCGTAAATATAAATTGATATTTCGCAGAAACACCGGAACATCTAACACAAGTTATGCAAAGGAAAAGTGGAACGCTGATTTTATATATTGACCTTCAAATACGGGATGGATAAGATCATACCGTGTATGTCCATGTGGGTGATAAAGAGCGTGGAACGGGCAAAGATTGTTGACTACTGTTGTGAAGTGCGTAGAGGAAGCGAGGGGTCATCATCTATTTTGGAATCTGAAGGCGGTCCTGCCCCAAACTTTCCTCAGGAAATCGTATCTTACCTTTTCAAAATAAGGGAAAAGTCTTCTTTAATTCGTGTAATGTACCTCAAGGAAATGAAAAGCTCCAAATGGAATATTTCTCAAAAATTGACTGAGACATTAGTGTAATTGTAATCTATGCAGGAGAATTGGACTCATTATCCAGAAAATCACTGCAGTAAGAGGCCATGCTACTTGAATCGTGCACCCGCTCGTGTGCCGTGGAAAGCGACCAATTTTTACCCTGTATACTTTCGAATGAAGGTCTTTCGCTGCGTTCAGAGTAACTGGAAACACCTTGATATGCCTAAGTTAAGGTAAATAACTAGGTAAAGTCGAATTGGTCTCACTCTTGGTGAACTGCTCTTATTAAAACTTCCCAGCCGTATGTTACTCTAGCTCTCATAACAAAGCAAAGTACCTTTTCAGAACTTAACTTATAACCAACGTAATATTTACTATTTCACTAAATCGAGGAAAAATTTCTACAATCTTTGATAACACTGTTAGTCACACTCGTCTTCAAATGGCACCTTGCACCTTAGTTTTCAGTAGAACAGTTCCTGCTTTCTTAAATTCTTCCTCCCCTCCCCAATACAAGTCTTACAATGTCGAGACACACACAGGTGGTAGTTTATTCAAGTAGAAAAGGAAGGAGAGTCTCAAACATGTTGTCGGTGATTTAATTTGAAAGCGAGGAAAGTGAAAGGTATAATTGAAACCTGCCTAAAAACGATGAATGAACAAATAAACTATATACTCTTGTGTAGTACAATAATTGCTGATATGGTTGTGAATTATGATTTTTAGAGGAGAACTTTAAAACATTTCAAAATGCAGTGTATAGATGCCTCTTTGACTCACACGCACAGTTTAGAGTTTTGATATGTGTTTACGGCTTCATCAACCTTTTTCGAGGGCGAAGGAATGCGTTTATGTTGTGAGACAAGATATGTATCAGTCATTTTGGAAAGTCACAGAGTCGGTGTTATCACATTTTCATTGTTTCTCGGATATTTCATTACTGTTACAATTCTTGCATAGTAACAACAATACCTGAATAGCTTTTCGAAGGCCTTTTTAAACTGTGGATTCAAAATCCTATAGATGACTGCATTAACCAGACTTAACCGCGGTGTCAGGACAATGGATAGACCATGGTTATCCATGGTTTTACCACGGTTTTTTATGGTTAACAGCCATGGTCAACCATAGTTTGGCAATGATCAAACCATTGTTTGACCATGGTCAACCATGAAAGTTAAATGAGGCAATTTTGACCATGGTCAACCATGGTCATAGATAGTGGCCAATATGGCTTGCCTGCACCTGTTTTACTATATACGACCACGACTGGAAAACGTGTTTGACCTTGCTCGGCCATGGCAGTGAAACACACTGGACCATGAAAGATCATGGTAAATCATGGTCAATAATAGTCTGATTGTACCTCAAACCAGATTAGTCCATGGTCGACCATGATTTTGACTAAAACTCAATATAGTTCAGGATACGTTCAGGATTAAAACAATAAAATTTAAACCGTTCCATCAACATTTTTGATGACAATTTAGTTTTGACTCTTCTATGAAATCAGCTTGATAAACCTGATGATTCTGTATACATGTTATTGCATTAAATAAGTTACACTCCCTACTTCTGAAGTGCTCTAGCCGCTTCCTAAGTACTTTACAACAGAACAGAGGACAGTCAAGGCTTCTCTATTTGTTTCATAATAAAGAATCCGTTTAATTCCCCAAGAATTACTTTCAATTTTCAAAACAAACTTTATTTCCAAAGCGAACAACAGTGTCGTCAGCATGCTCTATACTCTCATAAAGTACGCTACAATAAGCCAATCAGAATCTCTGTTAGAATGGTTCAGATAATCTGATTGGCTGTACAAGACTAAAGCTGTCAGAAATGTCAAACCATCAAAGTTCATATTCTGCATTATTATCATCGCCCAGAATGCTATTGTCTTTCGCGAAATGTACTTGCAGTGCCCATTTAATCAGCGGAAAGCATAATAATTTGCATATCCTGAACTAGTCCGTCGTGATTGGTCAGCAGGTAAAGCTTTGAGAATACATGAGTCTCTTGACAGATTTCAGCTGCTGTCAATCAAACGGTTGGATGCGTAAAATAAATCCCAAGGTGACATAAAGAGAACAATAGCAATAATTAACAATAGCCACGCTCTTAACCAAGCGTTCGGCAAATTCGTTTGCAGCGAATTCTTATATGGACTGACAGACACCCGTTGGTCAAAATGTTATCGGGATTATAAAAATTAGTATCATGAAAATAGGAAATAGAAAAATTTAGAAAATAGTGTCATGAAGAATGGGCGGTTTGAAAAGCGTAACTTGTAATCAGACGGTTTTCGAGTGTGAAAGGCTTGAGGTTGCGGACTGACAACAAAAAAACGCCTGATTGAAGGTTGTAAAAGCGATGTTCAGAAAGCAAGTTAATCTTTGGTCAAGTGTAATGTTAGTTTCATTCAATCTTTGTCTTAAATGTGGTTTTGGCGAGCCCCCGTATAGTGGATCGTAGCCATTTACTAAAGGTGCAGACATGTGAATGAAGGCAGGGTTGATCGGGGATTCTGTGAGCTCTAAGGAGAGCTCTCGATCAACGCGCTGCATTTCTTGCACGGAAAACATTTCAATATCTGGACGGTAAGAGGCACAATTGTGATCTGATGATACGGTGTGTTAACAGAGATGTTTATAACTCTTCAATTTAAATTTGGCGCACATATGTGACATGACACTGCTTCCTAACAATGCTTCATTAGGCGAAAGTGAGTCATATTGTCTACAGAGGCGGGGTAAAAACTCTCTTGGAACTCTCTTGGGAGTCCAAAGGGAACAACTTTCGAGGGCTTTTAGGACATTTCGGTGTAGCTTTTGGAGATGATCTTTTTGATAACACTTGTGGCCATCGTATTAACGCGAAATTCCACCAAATCTTGGTTGAGATATCAAACTTACTTTACCAGAGGGTACCTAAGTCACGAAGTACTTTTGTGGAGGAAAAAATCAATCTGAATACTAATCAGTTCATATTCCATACGAATGCTGAGCGAAACGGCCGCATTTTGATAAAACTTATCGAAGACCAACGACTTGGATGAGCGTCTTAAATAAAAGCTGAACACCTCTTCCACAAAAGCCAGAGGGTACCTTATCGCTAAGTGGGCTAAGTTGTGTAAAAATTGGTAAAACACACTAGGCATTAGGCCATTTTCGGCCATTTTCTTTATTGTTTCGCCTGTTTTCAATTACGAGAATTCAAATTTAGCGCTATTGGCTACGCAAAAGGTCCCGGATGTGTCGCGGCATTCTGGGCGATGTACAAACTAAAATAGTTCGGCATGTCGAATTTAACATTTTGCCTGAAGTGTTTTTTAGTTCCTAATACAGAATCTGAAAGTGAAATGTTCAGTGAAATTCGGCCCAATCGTGGCTCACAAAAATACGCAAGTTATTTCACATGAAAAGAAGAAACAAACTGTTCAAGGCCAGTGTTTTATGACTGAATGACAGCCGAATTCCGAGGACATGAAGATCGCTCGGAATGACAGCGCCGTAAAACTCGGCTGCAGTGACTGATGTGGCCTTCCACTCAACGCATCGGAAAGGTTATCAGAGCAAGCTTTTATTTTTCCACTCGAAGGGTAGTCGATTTAGTTCCTGAGGCTTGCTCCACTGCGATGACCGAAGATTGCCATGATGAGCTAGCCGCGATAGACCTCAGCATGATCGTAGTCGCTCTGACACTGTCATGATTAGTATGAATTTTGACAGTTATGCCAGGTAAAATTTTCATCATTCCTGTTTTTTTGTTTTGTTTTTGAACACGAAACTTTATATATTATACAAGTGTTAGCTGTGTTTGATTTACGTAAACTGACAATCTAACAAAGCGTGAAATCTAACTGTCCATTTTGTTTTATCTTTGAGGATTTTTGTCTCTGCTCACGTTACAGTAACGTAAATTACTGCGCCTGGCATTTTCGCAAACCTTTTCTCGTTTGTTCCGAAATTTCACTTTTAGTTAACGACACAAAAGCTAGAAAGAAGTCCCGGAAAAGATCGAACATAGTCCAATTTGGCAGATGGCGTGACAGCTTTAGCTCAGTTCTGGGCTCTATACTCTCATAGAGCACGCTCTTTTAACCAAAGACAGCGCACGTTAAATCCAAACCTTATTATAAAACTTCATATTCTATACATGGTTCCTTCATTCACAGTTTTGTAATATGTCTTGAATATTATAAAACTTCTGCGACTGAAATCTGTCAGTCTTAAATAAATAAATAAATAAATAAATATGAACAATGTTCAATGAGTTGCTGGGGTGCCTTCCCTTTAAACAGCTTTTTGAACTCCTTGAATTTTCGCAGTGACAGCTGAAATAGTTAGGTGTTCACTGCCATGTAAGTCATGACAAAGACTTTTCAGAAGTTCCAAGCGGACGCTATCGAACTTTGGCGTGGCTGCAAGTGTAGAATTTGCAGCCTTACCAGAGAGGGAGTATGAAATAATTTCATCTTCAGTAAGTAATTTGCATCACCGAAGATTTACTGTGTTAAAGAGGAAAGTTGAATTTTTAACGAGTTAGCCTGCCCTCTTTTTCAAGTTCTTAGGATTCACTTCCCTCTAAATTTCTATTTATTCCCTCTAAATTTCTATTTATTCTCTTTAAAAGGCCAATTTCTTCCTAAGGAACGCTCAGGGAGAGTCTTAGTTCTTCAAAGGACTCTTAGCAAATCTTGCAGCATGTCTGAAAGAGAGTAGTTTACTATTATATACATGACATTTTTATCACAAATTCTCTAGTCGTCACTGAACAAGAAAATGCCATTTAAGAAAATGTCACAACCTTCAGAACATTATTACAATCTCGCACTACTCGGGTTGTCGGATCACAACGCTGTTGTTGTGTCGCCAAAAGATGGTAAACGTGATGTAAACAGAAAGCACGTTGTTAAAAGGCGTGACTTACGTGAGAGTAACAAGGCTGCCTTGGGGAGATATCTAACCTCTATTGATTGGCCTTTATTGTTCGCTCCTACGGATAGTTGCCAGGAAAAGTGGGAGATTTTCCACACTGCTGTACATACAGGGCTTGATATTCTGATGCCTGAGAAAGAAATTCGCACCTGTAGTGCGGACGCTCCTTGGATTGACCATAAGCTGAAGTCAATGATTCTGAAAAGACAAAAAGCGTTCAAATCATATGGCGGCGACTCTGCCCAATTCAAGTTCTTCCGAAATCTGGTTAACCGGGAAAGAAAGGCATGCAGAGCTAAATATTATGAAGTGAGAATTCAGAATTTAAGACAAGAAGCCCCAAAGAAATGGTGGGACGAAGTAAAGCGTCTGAGCGGCTCAAAAAGGAAAAATGGCGACCTTCTGAGCCAGATTGACGTGGAAGGTTTTTCAGAATTGTCATTAATAGAAAAGGCCAACACCATCAATGCCGCGTTTTTAGAACCGCTGGAGGAGTACAGACTGCCAACTCCACTAGAGTTTCTCCCCATGGAGGCGAATACAACACCAGAGATCCTGCACGTGGGTGAACAACGTGTTCAGAAGGTTCTGTCTCACCTTAACCCTGGGAAAGCGTGTGGGCCTGATAGAATTCCCAATTGGCTACTGAAGGAATATTCAGATGCAGTGGCTTTCCCAGTGACAGAAATCCTTAATGCCTCCTACTCCGAGCAGCATTTACCAAAAATGTGGAAGTTGGCTGACGTGACACCCCTGCCCAAAAAGAAATCAGTAAAGGAACTGAAAAAGGACCTAAGACCTATCTCGCTTACTCCATGCATTTCTAAGGTCGCAGAAGGGTTTATTGTGGACGACTACGTCAAACCAGCAGTTATGAGTATCATTGACGACAGCCAATACGGGGCAATACCAAACTCTTCCACGACTATGGCCTTAATTAGCATGTTACATAATTGGTCAATTAACACTGATGGAAATGGCGCTACTGTAAGAACAATCGTATTTGATTATCGAAAGGCCTTTGATTTTATCGACCATGAAATTCTGATTAGAAAACTGCGTACTAAGTGTAAATTGCCAGTTAGTATTACCAATTGGATAGTTGACTTTCTTTCTGATAGATCACAAAGAATTAAGCTGGCTGCGGAGTGCTTTTCGGAGTGGGGATCTGTGCCCTCCGGAGTACCACAGGGCACAAAATTGGGCCCATGGTTATTTGTGCTTATGATAAATGACCTTGAAATCGCGTATCCACTATGGAAATACGTTGATGATACAACAGCCTCGGAGATGATACCAAAAGAGAGTGAAAGTCACGCCCAAAATATAGCAGATTGTGTTATTGAGTGGTCACGAGAAAATAGAGTTCACTTGAATTCTGATAAGTGCAAAGAGCTTCGGATCTCATTTTCTAAAAGGCCCGGGTTCTTTGATCCCATAGTAATTGAAGGCAAAGAGTTGGAGGTAGTTGGTAGCGTAAAGCTCCTGGGCCTTAATATAGCTAGCGACTTGACCTGGAACAGTCATATATCAGAAGTAATCAAAAAGGCCAGTAAGAGGTTGTATTTTTTAGTGCAACTAAAGAGAGCTAGGGTTCCCTTACAAGACCTAGTACTTTTCTACACATCATGTGTAAGATCTGTAACAGAGTACGCGATACCTGTCTTCTATAATGCGCTTCCGCAATATCTGAAGAATGAGCTTTTACGTATTGAGAAACGGTCAATTTCCATTATAACTGCGGGTGATTGCGCGGTTGCTCAAGATTTAGGAATACGACCCATCTTAGAACATTACGAATTTCTATGTCAGAAGCTTTTTAAAGGTATCTTAGACAACCCTAGCCACAAGTTAAAGGCGCTTCTTCCACCCATACATAAACCCAGCTATAACTTCAAAAATAAGCGCCAATTTAATATGCCACGCCTTCGCACTTCGAGAACGATGAACACTTTTATATTTGCTATGGCAAGGAGGTTTAATGGCTAGATTTTTATCGATACGATATCCTTTATTTTTGTTACGGCACGCGTGATAATTATAGTAATAATAATGATAATGATAATGTAGATACTTTTAATTAATTTAAATTTATTTTAATTAGTTTACATTTATAGCTAATGTATTTTATTTAATTTACTATTATGTTATTATATTGTAAATTGCTGGTATAATAAGACGTGTAATTAGGTTTTTGAATTTTAAATTTTAAATTTTTTGGATTGTAAAAATGTGTAATTCAGCCCTCGGGCTGCAAATGCATTTGAGATTAAACTATCTATCTATCGAAAATGACAAAATTACAATCACGCGAATGAGCATAAAGTAACTTACATCGTATGAGTGAAAGTACTGGAAAACGACAAAGCGAAATAAACAAGGATACTTACAAGACGAATGTGACCAAACCAAAGACGAAAACATGAAACCCAGAGCTAGATATGTAACGACAATTTTCACAAACTAGACAACTAACCAAATAAATTACGCGCAACCAATATATATACCATATGCAAATAAATATAACAAGTACAAAACTGGTAACTGACAAAGGACACTAATGGAAGACGAGAAAATAAACACCTAACACGAAACTATGAAACACCAACACTAACAAAAAATGATAATACAAATTCTTGCGCCTACATTAGAGTTTGATTAATTTCAAGCCAATAAATGTAAACAGGGTAATTACAACCTAGCAAAACAGAGAACACTTAAGATCTAATTGTTCATTTACATACCTCTTAGGAGGACAAATTATTATCAATGAAATAAAGGATTTATCCTGACTCTATGCCTGAAATCACTATTACCATGAGAAACTGTAATCAGCTGAGCTGAACCATGCATTAGAAGATGCTGTTTTTAGCTCAGCAACATTTTCAATGCCTTCCTAATTCTTAATCCAGTGATTATTAACCGCCCAACTTTTGACTAGATTTCACTTAAAACAAAAAAAAAAACATCATTATCCTAACTTTTGTCTGCGTATGGGATTCTTTGTTGCTGTAGCAGTTTCAAAAGCCAGTTTTCTTTCTTGAGAACTGAATTGGGTTTGTAATATCAGGCCAGTCAAAGGAAGACAACCGACAATAAATCAAGAAGTAAAAATTATGTTAAGAAAAAGAAAGCAATGATCTTAAGATGATAAAATTTAAACCTTCCCAACAAAAATCTCTCTCTTAAAACAAAAAAAAAAAGAAAAAAAGAAGCTTCTCTCTGATTATTTAATGGATATTCTCCGTATTCTCCCGCTAGAGCACGTGATAAAGATATTCTAGAATCTCGTTTCCTAGATTCTGCTCGTATTTTACAAAATACTCACGTTTTTTGTATCTCCGTGAGGCTGGAGAATCAAGATATCTGTCAACCTTAGGTTGAAACATGTTAATGACTTTCTTCAGCTTCTGTTGTCCTTACCTCCACCAACGCCACAATCTTGAATCTATCACAGAGAAAAAGGAATGATTGATAAGATTTTCGTGTAAGAATCGGACAAGTATGATGGCAGAACACAAGAACGCAGGAAAGTCATTTTTCTTGTGTTGTTTTTAAAATTGTATCTCTCATAAAGATTTCCTAATTATTTCCTGGTGTGAACAGTAAGTTTAGTAGATTCGAGAAAAGGAAACGAAAAAGAAACATTTTTTCTCAATAAATTAGGAATTGTGCTATGATCATAGTTAGACAGTCTCCTTAGTAACTTAAATCAAATATATCTCTTTGTAACAATAACCTGAGTAATTATTTCTGTTCTGTCATCAATTTAATTGTCTGTTAAATTTGAGAAAACTTTTTAGAGTTTCTACGCAAAATTCAGTATTACAGATGACCGGTGGTACTAAGCCTCGTCATTTGTTCATTTGTTTTTAAAAGCGACCAGGGTATTCTATTTCTAGGGTTTTGATTTTAGGATACTTATCCTCAAGCTCTCTAGCCTCATTATAGGTTTCCATCTTTGCGTATTGCACACTTCAAAGTTATCGATATATGACAAAGATATCTTTTATTTCCACCATAAACAAAAATGCTTTCTGAAACAGTTACAAACAACTGAAAAACTCATTTCAAATTTTTGCTGTCAGCCAAGCTTCCTCAAGTTATTATAATTTTTTTTTACTGCTAGACTATTACCTATAGTGATCAGATTCCAATAAATCACTTCACATCAGCTAAGAATAATGTGCTGAATCATTTCTCTTTTATTCTGCAGTTCAAAATTACCTGTTTAAGATATATTTTAAGTTTATGTAGCCATTACTGCAAATTGTTATTTACCCTGCATAAAGTGTGTGTCGCCGAATAAACTCAATTTTGTCCGGTTATTACATTTTATGGACCGAGGCTATTCTTGCGTCCTACCTCAAACATTTGAAACAGAACGAAGCCAGTGTTCGCCAATCTTTCACCAACAGATTTGATTACTAAAAGGTTTCCAGTGAAAGAAATATTGTACTCAGGATTTAAAAGAGAAATCATCGTGTTTTACTTTTGTTAGACTGTCTAGAAGACATGTTAGCGTTTTTCCTTGCAAATAAATTCGGAAAACATGTTCTTTCTAAATCGTGGGTTCCTGCATAAGTACGGGTGTCAGTAAGCTGGCCATCACTTTTCATGGAAATATGTTTTCTTCCATATGATGCAATTCGAGAAATAGGAATTAACAAGATGGACTTATCTTAAGCGTTCTAGTAATCAATCAAAAGTCAATCTTTGTTTGATCTTTTATCCATTTTTTTTTCTCTTCATTATTTTTCTTACTTTGTGCTCAAAAGGGCAGGGGCGATTATTTGTTCTCTTAAGTGTTTAAACGCAACGAGATGCAATTCGCAAAACGTCCACGACACACAATAAGCAAGACTCATTTCAAGGCCTCAGGCGTTAGGAAACCAACAATTGTCTCGTATTTTCGACCCCATCTCCCTTTCATGGCTCACACGTTTTTAGCCAAAGACTTTGAGATGTCAATTATCTAGAGAGAAGCTTTTTAAAGTAAAGTCATGAAATTTTCATGGCTTTGTAAGAATAAGCTGCTCCGTATGGATTCCTTTGATTTCCTTTATATACTGTTCATTCCAAGTGCCAATCCATACAGTCTATATCAATGATTTCCAAGTAAACAGTACCTCAGGACGTGCAATTGCTAATGACTATCTGATCCCATTTTTTAATTTTTTTGGTTGAATTCAAAACCAGCATAACAGCGAAAAGGAAAATGATTCTGTACACTGATGCATTCAGTATTTGAAAATATGTAGAAATGTAGCCCCTCTTCTTATTTATTTATATATAACACTTTGATATCTCCTTTGCAGAGAATAAGAAGGAAAAAAAATAACCCTTAACATTGAATGGACTCAAATCCACGCTAACTTACATTCAAAGTTAAATATGATGCCACAAGATAAAGTTATTTTTCTAATTTTAACAAGCATCTGTTGTTCAAAACAATGCAAAAGCAAAATTAAGTGAGTCCTGAAGGGAGGCTAAAGTAAATTATTCATTAAGTTTTAGGATTCAGTGTGTGACCTTGAAACATGGGTTATTGTCCAGGCCGAAACGCAAATCTTGATTTCTGAATTAAGTACAACGCCTCCTTATCTTTTCTTTTGTCGTTATTAGTTTTCAGCCCGTAGAAAGGGTATAGAATGGGAGTGGTTGGCAGCTTTTTGGTCATGTGACATGTTAGGAGTAACATCTACATTAAGAAATTGAAGTAGCACTTACTTCCTGATGTTTCCGAAGTGCAGTCCATGAAAAACATAGAGAAAGGAAAGAAAAAAAAAATCACCGGCTATCACATCCCCGTGTTAACAAAGCATAGCAAAGTGGGAAGAGTAATGACATATTTCCCATACAGTGCCAGAAATTTAATCAAAATATTTAAATGCTTTTCTTTTGGACATGCAGGTTGTATTATCATAGTGAATGATGCAGCCGACTTAATCCTCCCCTGTACTTTTTAAAAATTCCCAAAAGATCTATATCAACGCCCTGACAGCGAAGGTACGCACTGTTTTATTTTTCATTCTCCTCCTGAAAAGGAAGAGCTATTGTAAGTCGTGTTGCAAAAACTTGGTGACCTGTGAGCACGTTCGCCAGGGCAAATAAAACAAAGCCGTTATATACAGAAACAAGGGTCCTCGCCCTGGAAACGTGAAATTAAGGACGTCAAACTATCCTCATTTCAAAACTTAATGGGAAAACATAAAACACATTGAGTTTTTTTAGTTAACTGCTTTTGTATATTAGAGACTTTCAACAGTTAGTTTTGTTAAAAAAAATATAAAAAAACTTTCTAAAAAAATTCCACGCCCACAAGCATGAATGCCTCAATCAGGTGGCTGATACTCTTTTCTGTGACAAAAGTGTGATTACCAATGCACTGAAATAATTACAGAAAAATATAAATGACATAGAATAAATATGTGATTAAATAAGCGAACATATTGTTTTTCACTTAAAAGTTAACAAATTAATAAAATATCCAAAAGATTACTTACGTTGAGCTATTATTTCCATGAGAATGTTTCGTACATTGAGAGAAAAGAAAACAATCTCATATTAACCAGGATTTGTTTATTGCGTTTGCAATTGGAAAAAACAGAAACAATAGCAAAAACAAACAACTAAAAATTCTCCTGCGCTAAATATGTTTAAACCGATAAGCAGACAAACAAGCAACTCGCAAGCTCTTGCTAACACAGATACCCTTTCTAAATTTTAATCTCTGTCGTCAACGTGAAAGGAGAGAGATGCCGCTGACCCTTGGTCTCTCTGTGTCATTTTTTTCTTCTTTTACTTTTAGACTGATTTTGAAAAAAGGAAGACAAGGACTCGGCATTATACTATTTTTGATATTATGAATATCCGTGAATTTTAGCTGTCTTGACAGAAAGGCTTTTTAAATATATATGAAAAAAAAGATAAACTGAAATCGGTGAACATGTTTGATCAGTTCCTTTCCTCCATATCTTATACAGCCTCACTATCAAGCAGGAGGTGACCAGCTGACTTTGGTTTTTGTTCCGTTTTTGTTCCGTTTTTGTTGTTTCAATCCACTTCTTGAAATCATCTTTTAATACTTCAACATATCAAGAAGTGCGTTTAATTGCCTTCCGCCAAGATTACTAGCTTTCTTGACAGCTTTCTGAAGACAGAATACTTTCTTTCTGAAGACTTCTGATATGCGGCTATTGATTATTACACCTCATATACCTGATTGCTCAAACACTTTGTTTACGATTGTTGAAAGGACCGAACATTGTTTTCCGTCCTCGTCTTTACATTGCTTTGAAATAGAATAGATAAGTAAGCTGAAACGAAAAATTAATCAGGGAAGTTTACGAAAAATCCAGAAAACAAGCTTAAAAAAGGCATTTATTTAGACTTCATACCTCCACGACCTTCCCAAATCTTACTTGTGCGCTTTCTGAGTTTCCCGATCCCTCTCCTACTGCTTTCACGCTTACAAAAGAGGAAAATATCAAACGGAGGAAGATACAGCTGTTTTAAAACGCCATTTGACGAGGGTAAATCTGCTTTTTGTTCGACACTTTACACATCAAAACAAAGGAAATTTGCGACCGTTCGCGTTTTCGCCTTTTCGCGGTCAATTAATACAGTCAATTTAGGCAATGCCGATGGGCGCATGACTATATTTCTAGAAAAGCTTTTTTCAAATTAATATGCTAACGCTTGGGGAACTCAATATACTCGAGAAATCTCGAAATGTTTATTCACTACATGCATGCGTAATAATGGTTGCTTTAAAAATTTATCATGTAGAGCATTTTACGTCGCAAAGTACAAATCATCATTTCTGGTCTCCCAACTTATGCGTTTGATTTTTTCCAACGATAAGATACAAAAGGAGTTCATCTCGTATATGAAATCGCCGCTAAAGACCAACCAATAGCCAGTTCAGTTTTGTAAAACTACCTCTGCATGTGATTTACGTCACAGCTTAATTTCGCTGTGTTGGAGGTGTTCTTGCAAATGAGGGGTTCTTGGAAAATATAGTTTTTTTTCCTATATTTTTTTGTCAAAGACAAAGTTTGATAACCATCAACTTCCACTTTAAATTTTTTTAGTTTATGGTTGTGATTTTATCGAGTTCTGTATTTAATAACCCATTCGTTGATTCATAGTTTCTGAAAGTTTACTTAAAAACAGCCCGTGCGAATTTTTTTATCCGAAGGGCGCCTAAGAAGGTCTGACTCCGTCCCGAATGTAGCCGGATACAATTTCTTGATAGCTACAAACACGATTGTTGTGCTGCCTAGTTAAGTTCTCCCACCGATAAAGGAACGATAGGCAGTCTGAGACTGCATGTGGCTACAGAGAAAGCTACTGATACAGTACAGTGACCAATTGACTTTCAACCAATAATTCAAAGGTAACAAATAATCATATAAATAATAACAATGATAGCAGTAGCAAAGGTTAGTTTCCCTTTGTTCTCGATGAGAGATAAAGCCTTCCAATTTACTGAAACTCTCACAAAACGATTGGAGTACAAATTAAATTTCCTGCATCATACACAATTCAGAAGTTAACTGACTCGACTAACGCCAGCATGAGATGTTGAATGGTTTAGACCGGTTGTTACAAGTACTTAGAGTATCATTTCTGTCAAAATTTGGAGTAACGGGTTAACTCCTTCAAGGTCTCCTTCAGATATAGAAAAGCCTGTTCAGAATAGGGTTGGAATTTGTATTGCGTCTATCATGCTAAACTTTTTTTGGTTGTAAGGTTTCATAGGGAATCACTCGGTTGACTAGAAGTTAAACATTACAAAATGGCAATAGCAACATACATGCAGATGTGCAGGGGACGGCTACCAGCATGAGCAGTAGAACAATCTGGGGATTCATGACAATCTTTGTGGAAACAAAAAAAAGGTAAAAAGTAATCAAAATCGAATGTAATGAGTCAAATTGTTCCTCTTTTGGTAGGAAAGTGAGCAATCCGCTGATTGTTGTGCTGCCTAGTTAAGTTCTCCCACCGATAAAGGAACGATAGGCAGTCTGAGACTGCATTTGGCTACTGATAAAGCTACTGATACAGCACAGTGACCGATTGACTTTCAACCAATAATTCAAAGGTAACAAATAATCATATAAATAATAACAATGATAGCAATAGTAGCTCGAAAACCTAACTCCAGTCTCCAAAATGATGCAACTTTGTTTATTTTGCCTGTTCATTTTAATCATTTTTCTTGTTTCATTGTAATTCCTTTTTTGTGAGAAATGAAGACTTGTTGTTGTTGTTGTTGTTGTAATAATTATATTTGTATTTTATCTTTGTATCTTATATCTTATATTATTGTATCGCGTCTTTTTACTGTATGAAAAAATGTAATTTAAGGTGAAGGGCATCTAATTAGCTTGCTATATTATGCCCTTCTCCATCCTGTTATCTTACTTGTAATTATTCATTAGACTCTAATCTGTTGAAATGGAGGAAAAAATAAATACCAAAAAAATACCAAAGTAGTAATTACAATAACGATAATGATGATGATGATGCTACTATGGTCACAAGCTATTGAGAAACGATCGAAATTGCGTTTGAAAACTTGTTGTGCAATTTGATATTTCACCATTAGAACTTAGAATGAAGATTTTATGTTGACATAAGCAACAATAAAATGTTCTGATATACACAGTGCAGCTCAAAGATAAGGGGATATTGTAAAGAAGTACCATGCGCACGTATCAAGCGACATACGTCGACATACTCGCATAAATACGCGTATGTCCTTCTCGTATGGGCCTTTGTTATCCATTGCTCTACCTGTGCTTTGAGTGGCATTGAGTTGTAGAAAAAAAGAGATGGTACTGTAAAAGCGCCGGCTGCCAGCATGAAATGGGCAAAGTAATTTTGAAAACGTCCATGAGAGTTATCGTGTTGAATATGTCTGTCTTATGATAAAAATATGACTGTTCTTTTTCTTTTTTTTTTGGTATTTTATTTTGCTGTATTGTAATTACTGGTCACTTACACCTGTATAATAATATTGTGGCATTTCTAATAAACTTGTAAGGGAGATAAAAAAAAGGAACACTTTACCTTTCTTGCACTTGGCAGTGATCTGACTCAAAACGCTTGTACAATCTGAAAAAGTAAAAAATAATCAATTTGGAATTTTTAATCAATTTTGGCATTGGAGTTCGTATCAAACTGAGAAAACTATAGAATAGAAATTGAATTATTCCTAAATGCATTTTGATTAACTATGTTACTTGTTCGTCAGAGCATTCCCGAAGCCACTTGAAGTGACTTCTGAATAGGCAAGCTTAACGAGAATTTTATCACCAATCTGCTCCTTACAGATACTCATTCCAACACGGTAAAAGAGACTGAATTCGACAAAAACCGAGACTTGTTGATATGAAATTTGATAGAGCACAGTTCAGCATCAAAAGTTCAACGCGTTTCAAATGAGCAATTACTTTCGATGCAAGGTGTTTTAGAGAGAAACCCTCTGAGAAAAAAGATAGTTACTCGCGGGAAAAAGACCGGTCTCTTGGAATAGAAAAGAAAATGATAATAGTATATACGATAATAATGACGGTGATACTTGTAATAGTAAAAAAAAAAATAAATACCAGTCATGATATAAATATGAATAACGATAATCTCTGGATGGATAAATGTTCACATAGCCTCAATGTTTTCTAAAACGAAGATCTGATCGGCAAATTAGCATATTATTCTTTCAGATGAACACAAATTAAAGCCATGACAACATCATTCTTTTAAATCAGCCAATCAAGTGACAGACTCTTGAAGCATGCAGCCATCTGGGGACAAATAACATAAAGTTTAATTGCGTCATCAGACTATTTTAGCCAATAGCTCTCGAATTCCGCGGAACCCGGAGGTTCGAGTTTCGACTCCTTGTGGTAACTCAAGAAAAATGTCTTTCTTTAATAAATAACCAATAGCTGTTTTGGTACAGTCCTTTGGCGAAATTTTGAAATTTAAGCTCTTCCACAATTTTTCTCTTAACGTTTTTTTTAAATTATTATTATTATTTTATTATTATCATTTGTCACGTTTTTGCTTTTCAATTTTGTTGTTTCGTTTGGTTTGTTTCGTCTTCTTTTCATTTGTAATAATTATTTTCAATCATCACCATCATTTTATCTTTTATTTTTTTAAGTTATCAGCAGTAAGCGTTTTCTCAAGAACGAGAGACCAAGAGCAAATAATGCAAATTAACCAAAATACAAAACAGTTCATTTAACCGACAGGTGCTGCAAAGAAAAATGTCCAACATGATCTTTTTTTTTTTTTTTTTTTTCATATTCTAGCTCACGGTGTGTTTCCCATCCATTGATAACAATAAGATTTACTACCTCAGAATTGTATGATCTCCCCCACGGGTTATTCTTCACTTCATTTTTTGTTTGTTTGTTTGTTTTCTTCCCATTTAATATACGATTTTAAAACAAAATACTTAAGCAGTTTTTCCTTTTTTCGTAAAGAGGAAAACGGGTAAATATGCAAATATAATTCAGCTATAACGACCACCTAGATTTAGAACCATATAAGCAAAGCTTATTTCACAAACATTTTATCATAGATAAAGCATACAGAAGCAAAGTATTAGCCCAAAAACGCTTAATATACCGAGATAATGGTAAGCATAAGGTTTAAAATAATTATTTAACAACGGAATCGAAACAATGGACATAATGATCATCGGCGATGATTAATTATGGACGGCACATCATCAGCAGGTAAAAAATACCTTTCTCTAAGGAGTCTCTCTGAGAACGAATAGTGTTACGGTATAATCTAACCGACAGAAAAATACTGCAATCCTATTTAACTACTTCATTAAACAACGACTAATAAACTAAATAAGGGGCGACTCCTGAAGGCACTTCAATAATTATCCTCGATAAACTTACCTAAGCCCACTACAGTCTATATCTCAGTTCACCACTGAGCCAAACTCACATTTTCCGCTAACGTTTCATGAAATTAGCAATCTTCCACCAGAGCTCTCTCTCAAGGTATAGCTTTCTTCGCAGTCGGTCACTCCCGACAATAACAACAACTACTTCTACATAAATGAGTTCTTATATACATTCACAAAGTGTTCTGGAACATACCAGAAGCTTACAAAGAGCTATTTTAGTAGTATTACGTAATAACTGCGTCATCAACTTATCAACTGCGTCACTTGGTGTCAGCATGAATAAGCAGTCTGGAGATTTCTAGAAGCTTGTATTTACAACAACAATTACCCATAACAATAGATTCTGCCGAACAAAGTCGAAAATCTCTAAATATAAATATTCCTTCCGTGATGACAAAAACTGAAAAAAGAAAGAAATGCATCTTTATGCAAAGTTAACGGCACCTTCTTCCTTTTTTCGGTTTTTGTCATCGCGAAAGGAATACTTATATTTAGCGAATTTCGACTTTGTTCGGCAGAATCTATTGTTATGAGTAATTGTTGTTGTAAATATAAGCTTCTAATAATCCCCAGACTGCTTATTCATGCTGACATCAAGTGACGCAGTTGATGACACAGTCATTAAGTAATACTACTAAAATAGTTCTTTTGTAAGCTTCTGGTATGTTCCAGACTACTTTATGAATGTATGTGAGGACTCGTTTATGTAGTAAAATGTAAAATGTTATTCAGCAGCCTGGGGTCGGTCCGTATTGGGAAAAACTGTGCCCTCTTTCTTGAGTACTCAAGACAGAGGGCACAGTTTTACCCAATACGGACCTCCCGACGGGCGAATAAATTATATACATATATATGTAGATTTTTTTCGTTCAGGGCTCCCTATGCATGCATATGTATGTGTGATTAATTTACAACAATTTTTCGAGTGAATTCATAATGCATTCATATAAGCACTTACGAAGAGTTGCAATTTCATAAACAATTATGGAGGGGTATTAACAACCCACCATGTCAACGTTTTGTCCTGTGTACTCCTTGAACAGCCGTTTAATGGCTCCCGTTGCCTTCGTGATTTGCGCACAAAACTGTTTTGCAATGGCTTGTCCATCTAAAGAATGATTGACACGACATGAGTCAAAATGATACCGTAGAAAGCCTACACTACAATCATTTCATTACGATATGTTGGTTAGGTCTAATCGGGCGTCTTATCGTTGACTGTTAGTACTCAAACATATCAATGAATTACCTGCATATTTCTTCATTAGTTGTAAGAGAAACGACCGTTCTTAGCACTTGACATGCATGGATAATTGCAAGTCTTCTCGACGCTTCTTTTGCAAATCGCAGAGGAAGGCAATATACATTCTGCTGTCAGGAGACCATCGGGGTTGGCCGACCGCCCTCAAGGTTCTTTAGCTGTTGATCCAACCTATTACCAGCAGAAAGGAAAACAGTGGAGAAACCAAAAAAAATTGGAAATATTTGTTTGGTTTTGCATTGCTTTGCAGTGCGATTGGCAAACAAAACTTGCCCCGAGAACCAAGTAAAATACCAATAACGACTTCCACGTTTAACGGTATGGAATTGTCCATAATTCTGATTGCTCGATTGCCTGATTGTCTGTTTACTTGCGTGATTAGCCATTTGTTGATTTTGTGGCTGGTAATGAGTACTTTGCTTTGTTTTGGCGGACCTCATTTGAAAACCGTTTTAATATCCTTACGTAAAGATCGTTTGGTTCCCAGACCAGGGGAGTAAATATAGCAGAATCCAAACGATGGTTTCATACCTGTCAAACTGATCGGTCAATATATTCCAAGGTTCAGATGCCGGAGAAAATTTTTGCAGGTTTGTTCTGTTAATGAACCGTTTGAAAAATTCGGAAGACAAGTATCAGAGAAAGTCAGGACAAATGACAGAAAGTGATGGACCAAAAAAGTAAGACATTTACTGTAAAATTCAGAAACGACAATTGGGGTAAACATGGTATGAAAACCAGATCCCCATGCTACTCCATACCCTACACAGAAAAACTGCCTCAACTTGTCAAAGTAATCATCTGGTGATGAGCCTTCAAAGAAGAAAACGTAAACTCATAACATAAACTGTTTAAGTAACTTGTGTGTACCTTTCTGAACTTCAGTTGTGGTACTCTAATTTCCTCTTAAGCACTTAAAAAATTTATCAAACTATAATCAAAAGTGAAGTGGGGCAAAATACAATGGAGGTCATTCATTTGTCATGATTATTTTTGGTCGTTAAAGGTGAACCATTCCAAATAAGATCACAGCCGACCGAGTTGCAAGATAAAAAAGACTGGTTAGAGGTCAATAACAACTAGGCATTCCACGCGAAATTTGATAATAGCCTGGGACTTAGCGCGTGTTGTGTTGGAACTCGCCATGTGACTAAACTTCGTCGTAAATATAGTTTACACACAGGAACTACATCTGATCTTGACACAGTCAACAAAATCACTCGCAGTAATATCAGAGTAATTATGCCGAGAAAAGTGATATCACTTTCGAAGAGGAAGACCATGTAATCTTGTATCATATCTTTCGGATCAAAATGGCGGGCTTTTCGATCTTCGAAACTCTGCACGTTGAGGTAAATTGTCTATTTGAAGCACCTCTGAACTCAGTACCCTTTTGGATACTTGGCGAAAGGAAGATCAGAATAATCTATCGCCCGTTAAAACTCCACAAACGTTGGTGAAGTGTATTAGAAGTAGTATCTCTTTTTAAATTTGCAAAAAAATCAAACAAAAAAAAAAGACGATGATAATAACCCCTGAAAGCTTTCAAGTAGCTGCCTCAATGCAATTGGTTTCATTCGTTAATATGCTTTGAAATTATTACTATGAATTACGCAATGATTGACTGGTTTCTCCAGTTCATCTTACATGTCAACAGATACCTTCCACCTAGCGAGGCTCATGGTGGTCTGCCAATGATAAAACTGTTGTTGGGTTAGCATGTCGCTGTCATTACACACCGAAAAAAATTCCTTTTCCTCTCTCAGAACGTATAAAACATAGCATGGAAAGGTAGAAAATAAATGGGAAAGACAATGGAAGAATGATTTGTGTGCTAGATTCTGGAGGGGAGTTTTTAGTTTCAAGCCTTGGCCGTGATAATTGTGTGATACACACTCAGTGTGTATGACTACTTACTGGAACTGTAAGATCAGTGACATTGTTCATGTTGGGCTCTACAAAAAGTGAACAAACAATTTGGCAAAAAGTAGATTCAAAAGTATTTTACATTTTAAAATCACTCATGCAGGATAGCAGAGCTTGTGGAATGTGAGAATGAGGCATATCATAAACTAGATCCAGATACTTGTGATGATTGGCATCCAGGTAAAAGTGCAAAGCTACCTTTTCACATTACACACTATTTGTGTTTTATACTTTATAACATCTATTACAAATACACTAGGTAATGTAGTGTAAGGTATTCTCAGATAGTAGGAAGGATAGCTACAGACCTAAAGGGGGTAAGTTTCTCTGAAAATCTGTGATGCTGCATCAGTGGTGGAGTTTAACAAGATAATTTGGTTTTATTAACTGAGTTGATAATGTTAATTGGCCACCTTAAGAGTTTCAAAACATTTCAAGCATTAGCCCTTTGTCAGAGTGTTTGTTGTGTAAACCTCTACCATTAACAGCAAGCTGATAAGAAACAATATGCATGTTGAAGAGAACCAAGGCCTGCCAATAATGAAACAGATCCAAGACACGCTCTGCATGAAAAAGAATGAAACATGACAAACAACAACAATTCAAACTTTCATGAATGAGAAGTGTTGTTCTTGCTTCTTATTCAATGTCAGTTCTACTTTTTGTTCCCAGTGGAATCTTCACAAGACTCACTGTGTTAAAGAGGCACTATACTTATCTACTTACTTGAGTCACAAGAAAACACTAGAACTTAGATGAGGCTTGGTGTGAGAAGTGTCCATGTCACAGTGATGGCCTCATGTGGTCAAACTGATATAGCCTGGCTGTGAATGAAATTAATTACTTTATTATAATTTTTTTCTCAGTTAGTACATGCACAATGATTGGTCAATTTAGTGGGTTGTATTTCACTGAACAGCCTGAAAAATTTCAAATTTTGCATCAATTAAAAATCTTCTCCTTTTATTAGACCTTGACATTAAAAATCTTATAAGCCTTATTTTCTCAGTCCATACTCTTAAGTGACAGAACCTTGTTTGTTTGTTTTTTTTGGACTCAGATTTATGTCCCTGGGAAAAAAAAAAACTTGGTCTGTAATTTTAACAGTGCATTAAGAGGTCTTGGTTGTATTAAATATTTTGTTTTTAATTTCAAGTATCAAGTAATAGAAACTTTGATAATGGAGCGTCAGGATATTGCTGCAGTATTCAGAGAACAAAACTCTACCTTGGTAAGTCATTATAGCAATTTTTAAGAGTAACCAGCATCTAATTTTGCCTTACAATATCTCCCCTGAGTCAAACATAAAGGCTCTGAGAACAAAAGAAATGATCACCAAATAAAGAAGCTTTTGACATCTTGTTAAATAAATTCTCCAAGTCAGCAACTAAAGAAATGTATATAGAACAGTATGGAGAATATGCATACTGATGTTAGGGTGACAAGGGGTTTTTAAAATATTACACCTTAGCTTTGTGTTTAACAGCATTTGTTTTCCAAAAGTCAGAGTGTTTAGTTGGGTTTATACTTCTCAGGAATTGTCTTTTGTCACTCATGGAATTTTTTGTTTGGAACACCTTTTTTAAACTATGTGCCGAGGATTAAATGTTGAATTTCACATGTTTAGGTTCCCTGTATGCTGTGGCAGCTGCACATTTTAAAGGACTTTCAGACCTTACACAGTCCCTTGTGACAGAACTGTTAAACAGGATTATCCTGAAAGCAAAGACAAACAGGAACAAGAGGGAAAACAGTAACATTGTGAGTAACAAAGTAAAGAAAGTGAATCTTGCTGAGCCAGGCCATCATGCACAGTGCCACCGAATGGTGAAACATCTGGTTTGTGTAATAGAGAAGTGGAAGAAGCAAATAGACAATGGAAAGGGTTAGTTCACTTTTTGAGTATTGTAACTCAGATTGCCCCTCTGTCAGTGATTGAATCTTCTAACAACTTTAAGTTGATTTAAGTGTCTTTTCAAACTGAGTGGTATGACTGGTTTGCAACTTGTAGGCTCAATTATTCTCCTTTGGGTTTTCACTTTGACGGCCAAGGCAGTACTTTCAGTAAGACCCAGCACCAGTAGGAGCTCCAGCGTGTAGTCTGTGGCGAATTGCCAGTTATACTCTGGGAGCTTTCATGCAAACTCACGATGTGAGACCTAAAACACCTCGAGATCTTCCAGAGTTCTTTTAGTCAACTTTTATCTTTATAAATGAGTTTTGATAAAATGATTGGTATTTTCTTATCATATATTCTAGCATACATTTCATACATTTCCAGCAAAAAAAAAGATATTTTGAGTTTCCAACAGCAGTCTGACTCAAATTTTGGTAAACATTTATATCCTTTTAGAGGACTTTTTGTGTGAAACTCAGCGAGCAGGCTTGCATGTCTGGGAATGGAAAATTTTGATCAGTACTTAGTGGATCAGCAATTCATGCTCTGTGGCTCTTTACGAAAACTTTAGTTTATCTGAGCTCATCTCTGAATCCCTTTCTCTACTTTTGGAAAATCACAGAAGTGAGAAAGGCAGTAAAGGATACAGCCAGGGCGTTTTGTTGTTGTTCGTGATTCGAGGTCGCCTGCATTTATGTGGAAAAACTTCCGTGTCCTTAAAGAAATAATTTTTTGCGAATTTTTATATTAATCAATAAGGAATCATCGAATGCTGACAAGCAATTGCACTTACAGAGTCGAAAACTCTATTGCAATATGAGGAGGAATACAAATTTCTTTTTCTTTTCCATGTTCTCTTTACAGGAAGGAGAATAAGAAGAAGAGGAAGACATAACATCAATTAGTCTCTTTTTTTTTGCCATGAAATACAATGAGATATTGACCGAGAATTGATTCTTTATCTATTTTGGACGGGTTTCTAATATTTATTTAAAGATCGCCCATGCATAAACAAAATTAATAAATATACGTTAATTGTGGACTTGTCTTAGCTCGATATGCCCTGTTCTCTCATGCGTAAATCTAATAACTCGCATATTGACTAAACAAACCGTTTTCAGCGAAGTGCGAAGCAACTTTGTCGAATAAAACCTTAAAAGAGTCTACCTCGTAGATTTGTGCCGCCCCTTTGGTCCTATTGCCGGCGGCGCTTTTAAACAAGTAAGGTTGTTATTTTCTTTTCCTTTTTCGCCGCCTCAGTTATTGCTGACTTCTCTATACATTCATTCACAGTGAACTACTGCTTTCTTTTGCATTTTTGGCCTCTTTCAGCTGACTTTTCCCCACAATCAGGAGGAAAAACCTCAAGATGAATATGTCTAACCTTTATTTTAAAATGCGTCATACTTGAATATCAAATAAGACCACATTAAACATCTCACAAATTGAGGACGCCACAAAAATGGCTGATTGGTAATTAAATGGCTTATATTTTGGTATTATTAGAATTCGAGAATAATAAAAAACGAGATTTAGCTAAACTTTAAGTTCTCTTGAACATTAACTTTATGATGAAAACACCGGCGCTCGTCTCAGCCCTTATCAATGTTCAACAAAATTTTTTTTCCACAAACAGTTCACATCTGCTTCCAAAAACAAAGCGTAAAATATGTTATGATGTAATACGAATAAATCATTCTCACGAGCTTTAGAATATACTGCAGGCCATGATTTTGGGAATAGCCTTGGCTTTAAGGGCGTGATGAATGACTCAATAGCTTAGTCTCCTCCTGACGGTTTTTAAGAAGTATTACGTGCTTACTTATCGGTACCTGTTGTAGTATTTAGCTAGAGACTGGCAAATTGGGTCATTAGGCTTTCAAATACTTTATTCTTAGTCGCATAAATAAACCGTTTTTGGTTGACAGATATGTCAGCCTGCTTGTTTTGATAACACCAAGGGTAACAATACATGATCATTGACACACTTCAGTTGTTGTTGTACAGGTGCTGGTGTTGGTGGCCAGCCAAGACCTGTCAAGTTTATTTATATTTCCTTCATTGACATCCATTTTCCAATATTGTCTTCTCGGAAATGTTTG
Organism: Pocillopora verrucosa; assembly: GCF_036669915.1. Lineage (NCBI taxonomy): Eukaryota > Metazoa > Cnidaria > Anthozoa > Scleractinia > Pocilloporidae > Pocillopora > Pocillopora verrucosa. The sequence continues at coordinate 11,888,371 of NC_089323.1, read as the reverse complement.
CATTATTACGATAAGTTGCGATGCCAATTGCCCTATTGAAAGTTTATCAAATGATTATTTCTTAACTCTTCACCAAGGTAGAGTTAACTAGTGGTGGATAATTACCAAGCTGCCAAGCGGAGATGTAAATATCTACCTAGCCACCGGCACTTAGATGAATATTTTTGTATATAATTTAACACTGTGAGATAAAATAATACAAAAAGATGATTTTGAATAATCTATTCCTGTAATAATCACAATATTTTTGGACGCAAATCCCCTGGAGGTGAATGGAGAAGGATGTGCGGAGTAACGTTTTAGTGACTACTTTTGGGTTCCTTATATCTATATATGGATCGAAATATGTCAGACTTTCGGGAGATTCCGAAAAAAAAAGTTTTTTGATTTAATTTCGTGTGCAGAAATTTCAAAACCTTATCTAAACGATAAATACTTCCTTATAAGCATATTGAACAGTCAAATAGATAAATACTGAAAAAAAGGCAAAAACCAAAATTTTTGATATCGACATCGGAGTCCCCACCGATCTTTTGATCGACGATCGTGGTTTTGTTTCACTTTCATTTAAAGGACACTCCCTGTCTCAAAAAAAATTGTTGTCTTAGCCCAGCCTTGAACTGGGAGAGAAATCTGAAGTTTAGTATCATCCAATAATATTCAGTAAAACAAGATTGAGGGGCATATGAAAAGTCATTTACATAAATTCTGAACAAAACAAGTCATGTGGCAGTCTGGATTCAAAGACCAGAGAGTCAGGGACTCAGAATTTAAGAGTGCTACTTGTTTTTTATCAGATGGATTAATTATGAACTAAGCCACGCCGAAATGCCCTCGTTTATTTTGTCAAAGGCCTTGCTCATGTCAAGAAACACAATAACGGACAGTAAGAAAATAACTACCGTTGCCTATTTCTCTAAAAATCATAGCACAGTACTTCTCACGATGAAAGTTGAAGCAATGGATTAGGCAATGTGTTTCTCGAAAACGCCATCTTTTGCTTGATTGAACTCGACATATTTGCTGACGTAGTGCACCAGGAAGGCACGATTAGTATCAACAATATTCAAACACAATATCCCGTGACACCAAAATGCCTGAAACTGTGGAGGTAAAAAGTAAAAAATAATGCTTCCTTGGCACTTGGAATATCTGCCTTAGGCCAACTTCTGCAATAAGAATCATCACAATGGGGTCATTTATGTTTCAAACTTCTAAAACACTTTTCCAGACAATGATTAGAAGCAGTGATGTGAAATAACAACATTCAAGACTAATCAGCTTAATACCGCCTATGTAATCAACAAATTGGAATAGAGAACTCGATTGAAAAGGCCGGTGAGTCAGTAGCTGTGTACAAAAAGGATAAAACGTATTGGGTTAATAATGTTTTGAAAATATGCTACTTCTGGTTGCTAAGCGAGCGTAAGCTGGAAATAGAAAAATATATACACTAATCAGAAATAACGTAGCGCTACTGGGTTTTCGTCAGTCTTACTCTTTGAAGGAGGCCAGATGTCATTTTAGTTTATGGTGTCCTTCAAATCTACAGTTAGATCCAGACCAGCAATTTTGCTGCAATGAATGGAGTAAACGAAATGAGTTTAGCTTATATACGTTTATTGAAGCATTTAGGGAGTGCTTTACAACAGGTAAATTATTCTTAATTAGATTAGTAAATATTACTTATACTTGGAACAACACTCACAAACTTACGCAGCATTTCTGACTTGATCAGTTATAAAAATTATCTTAAAAGCAATTTCTTTTTTTGTGTTTTTTTTTGTCTCTATCAGCCTACAGTCAATAACATCAACAAAGCACTCACAAGTGCACCAAGTGAATAAACGGTAAACTACGAAATGCAAAAGTGAGGTAAATAAACAAGTTTTTCTTTGAAGGAAATTCCACTTAACCTCCATTTATAAACTATGAAAATGGTTATCATCACTACCGAAGCATTACTAAAGTAAAAGTACGATAAATCTTACGTCTTAAAATCAAAAACTATGAAATATTGAGACTGAAATTCTCGAAATCTAAACTACAAATTACCACAGAGTGTTATAAGACTACAACCTTAAAGGTTCAGCAATTCTGCCATTAAGCCTCAGTCCTGCAGAAGAGGAGTTGCTTCAGATGACTCTTCGTCTTCGTCACTTCTAGTTTCGTCTATATCCGCAGCAGTAACTTGATTACCATCATACTCTTGTATGCCAGCGTCTCCGTCAAAAAGGTCCACAGCATCACTTTGGTCGTCCATATAGTTTCCAAGATCGTCTTGTTCATCCTTCGTGTACTCTAGTTGGCAAGTCTTAGGTTCTTCTTCTACTGCCTCCTTTTCAGATTGAACTGCTACAGCACCTTCATAACCAACGGTATTTTCAGGTCCACTTGTTACACTTTCTTCGTCACCAGTTTGAATTTCTGGAGGGAAGACGGAATCACTGAGGCCTTCTTTTTCGATCAGAGGATTGTATTCTAAAGAATCAAGATCTTCTTCGATCACACAAGGGAATAGTGAGGCATCGGGTTTGTTCACATCATTTGCGGAGCGTGCGAAAGAGGTAGGATCTTTTTCAGAAACAGAAAGGCATTCTGTGGCTTCCAAATCTTCTTCCTCAGGTACAAGGGAGCATGCTGAGTTATTGGAATCTTATTCCTCAACCACAAGGGGGCATGCTAAAGAATCAGAATTTTCTTCGTCAGTCACAAGGGGACATGCTGAAGCAGCTAGACCGTCTTCGTCCATCACCAGGGAGGATGGTAAAGGATCAATTTCTTCTTCCTCAATCGCAAGAGGGCACTCGGAGTCATCAATTTCTTCTTCCTCAATCGCAAGAGGGCACTCGGAGTCATCAACATCTTCTTCCTCGTTCTCGCTAGGGTATGGTAAAGTATCACTCTCCAAAGGGTACGCTTGGGCATCCATATCTTTCTTATCACTCTCAAAAGGGTATGCTGCGCAACCTTCTTCTTCTACTTTGATTCCGAGAGGGAAAGCTGTAGCACCATCGTCAATTCCAACCGCCATAGAGGGATGTGCCGTAGCACTGTGCTTACCCATTTCACGGGCGAGATTTCCTGCAGCTGCCCCTTTGACTTGTAAGTTAATAGCGAAGGGGAAAGCTGTAGCACCATCGTCAATTCCAACCACAGAGGGATGTGCCGTAGCACCGTGCTTACCATTTCACGGGCGAGATTTCCTGCAGCTACCCCTTGGTCTTGTAAGTTAATACCGAAGGGGAAAGCTGTAGCACCATCGTCAATTGCAACCACAAAGGGATGTGCAGCAGCACCGTGGTTACCCACATCATGGGCGAGATTTGCTGCAGCTGCCCCTTTCTCTGGTACGTTTATAGCGAAAAGGATAGCTTGAGCACCATCGTCTATTGCAATCACAAAGGGATGTGCCGTAGCAGCGTGTTCACCCACTTCAGGGATCTGTTTCAGGTGCTCCTTCGTCTCCTACGTTAATTCCAAGAGGGAAAGCTGTAGCATCATCGTCCACTGCAACCAGAAAGGGATGTGCCGTAGCACCGTGTTCACCCACTTCACCGATGGGAATTGCTGCAGCTGCTCCTAGCTCGTCCGGTCCTGCATCTTCTGGGTTTGCAACAGCTCCACGGTCATCGACAAAGTTGTACTTATCTTGATCATACTTGTCATCGTCAAAGATATCTACATATGTCTATGAAAAAGATTAGAAGGTAATCAGGAACTGCATGAGTTAAAAAATCTTGAACGAATGAATTTCAAAAATTCAACAAAGAAATTCCAAAAACAAGTCACTAAAAAGAAAAAAAAGGGCAGATCAGATGTCGATCACAAAGACAAGAACCATTAGTACTTGCATGAATTGATAAGAATAAAAGTCAGGTATGGTCTTCCTTTCTGTCAAAGTTTTCCAAAAGTATAATTTTAAGATCTGTTCCGATCTTTCTTGTGTGTAAACAACAGAGGGAAAATAAGGATGATCCAGACTGACATGACGTAACCACACTTGCGTATGTTTAAAAGTAACATTGGTTCATGATGAAACTGAATTCACAAATTGTTAGCGGCTGGGTAGTTAATGCATTTTGACATCACATTGACGTGAAAAGAAATTCGCAATCGACTTGGTAGGATACCAATTTCAATTGTCAAAGAAAAAGAAGGATGACGATATATCTCAACTGGGGTAGAAAGATTATAATCACTCAGATACTTGGGATGTTTAAAAACATGCCATCAAGATATTAGCAAGCTTAAGAGGAAACACCATATTTATTTGTTTGATTATTCACTCATCCTTTCATCCGTATTTTCTTATCCTAATCAGATTTTGGAAATTGCTCGTTAAACTTAATATTCATGTAAAGTCTTATACTACAGCTGTAACCTCAGCTGTTCCCCAGCTTGACGTTTCCTAATGACCCTCTAATCAATAGACCACTGAATATTCTAGTTTTTCTCGCTAAGTTAGGGAAGAATCGTAAAAATGTTCACTCTTGGAATATATATAGATAATAACCAATACAGTACGTACACATCGCTTTTGGTTGACAGTTATTCCACATGTCCAAAGAGAATCTCGGGTGCAGTCCATTTGATTGGGATACATCCCTGGGCGCCTTGTATACAACTTCTAAAATATTTTGCATATAAGATTAAAACCGCGATGTGAGGATTCACGATAAAGTCAAGAGCAGTAGACACCTTTGTATAAATTCTATGAAAACAATTCACATACTCCTTTTTCTTTAAATCTCCTGTGTTTCTTTGCCCTTCGAGTTTGTATCTTTGCTATTCAGAGAACGATATCTCTTCCGGCTTTCTTATTTCCTGTGTTCACTCCCTGGGTACAATGGGGAAAAATGTCATCGCCGACAATTTGCCGAATGAATCCGAATCAAGCAGAGTAAAAGCTCGTGATACTAAATAGAAAAGTCCCTAAGGATGGATAACAAAAGGCCAATTGTATTAAAAAATCCCAACCATAACAATAGGCAAAGTTTGATATGAATCGAAAAAAAAATGATATGATCTGATAAAAGGGACTTTGATAAACTATATAAAATAAAAAAATTGAATATAGGTAGAAAGTTTAACATCATGCTAATGTCAACATTACAACATTTTCATGGCCCTCCCTTCCAAAGAGTTTTAATAACTAGATCTCTCTCAGCAGGGCCTTCCTTCCTTTCTCTCCGGAGATTGCTAGGAAACCACGGAAAATAAAATATACAAAAAAAAATTTGCATGTCATGAGAGACACAATTGTTTATGTGGTGAACATCCACTTTTGCAAGTATTGTATACTTGGTGTTAAACTATCGGCGCAAATTACAATGCATTTGGTCTGCATAAGACAAATTAAATTTCGTTTTCTAAACCCCATAAAATCCATACTTACCGAAAATCCCGAGCAATAGTTATCATCTGCCAAGCTCATAGAACCGCGCAATTATTTTACAGACAACTCACAAAAGTAGAGACGCAATTAAGCCTAGAAATCGCACCTGTTATAATACCTAATCGGTCGAATAGACATTTGAGACCATTGGTTTTTTTTAGAATATCCTCTATTTGCGCCTTCTTGTTCCCTACTGTTCATATTGTACATAATCCTTGCTTTTATCATATTAAATGTTACATAAACTCATAAGCATTTCCAGAGTTATTGTAAATTCATTTGACTCTGTAAGCTTGATACGGTACAACCTGTATTTAGCGGTCATGCACGGGTCGACCGTTTAATAAAGGTTCCACGGAATAGGAGTATTATTGATAAAAATTACAAATCGCCATTCTATGCCATCACGGACCACTTAACATACATGACCTCGCTCCAAAATACTTCTAACATTGGTTTCGGGAGATCGATTAAATTTTACTTGAAAAATTATTCTTAATTTTATTTGAGTACTTCCGCTTTATTGACCGTTCAGTGCGTTCATTTGATCAATAAATTTTCGTTTGCCTCCACAGCTTCTAGTACTCCAAATGATATTCGTGTTCTGTTGAATGTTTGTGGCGCTGTATGACAAAAGACTTAACGACTGGTCCCTCGGAGAACCATCCGCTAACTATTTGACATGCCAGCTGATAATTCATTTTAACAGCGCATAGCTTTAAGCTATAATTGTTATGTATCAAATAGGTTAATAAAGCGTGTTTTAAGAAAAATGCTCTCTATTAAGATGAAACACAAAAAATCAATAAAGGATAGTTTGATCAAGCTTTGTATGAAAGAAAGACAAAAAAAAAGTACTTACGTAGGTAGCACTTGGCAGCAACTGTACGATTTCCAGGTCTGCCACGGGAACGACCCAGTAGCGCTCGCCACACTGAACCAAATGCCCCTTTGCCAATGGGCTCGCGAAAGTTCAGGCGGTCAACTGCAATCTCCCATCCATCTGTGTTTACGTTCAGCTGATCCATCTCAACTTCATCTTCCCCTTCACTGAATAATTGCAGATGAAAACAAGACTTTAACTATCTTTGTTACCTATCTATCTTTTCTTTCTGTGAATCTGTTTAAACGTAACGTGGTAAATATATTCTCTATATCTTCACTTTAAGAGTTTTTTTCTCTTTTTTTTCATTTAAAGATAATTTTTTTTTCAGAGTACGTCAGAAAACTATTACTTGCCAATGAAAAAATTACTGAGATAGGTGAAATTTGGATACTAATCTGCTGAACCCGTTTGTTGACGCATCGCCCCAGAAATGCTGGTTAAAAAAAAATACATATATATATATTAAACAAGGTGTCAAGACAAGTAAAAGACGGATGAAACCAAAACAGAAAGAACATCAGGAAACATTTGACTGCCATTTGATAAGAACGACTTCGAAAAATGCCGCTGCTTCGAAAGAAAAAACCCTTTTTGGCCTGTGAGCTCTTGATGGTGAATATGATTGGTCCAAACTGGAGAAAAGACGTATTTGCTCAGCAATGGCGCTTATCACTATTCTACTGAGACTATTCAACAGTTAGAAACTTCGGATATAGCGACACGTTGAAACAGCGAGCATTCACACCTGCTCTTAAAAGCACCTGACACCTGCTCTTAAAAGCAAAATAACTGAAATTCACAGAGCGATGCAAGATAATTTCATGGAAATGGGCCAGGTGACCCACATTTGTTTCGTCTTTAACTGAAAATAGTTTTAATCTGTTTGGAAATATATTTTTCAATTAGTAAAGTTTTATGCCTTTTAAGGACACAACAGTAACACCAGCTTACCTTTGATGTTTATTTTTACAAAGGAACGGTCAACAAAACCGAGCTTGTTACGTCCCTCGCAAGAATACACACCACTGTCCTCCTTCACAACTTCAGTTACAGCAAATGTACTCTTTTTGTCATCGAATCGTGTATCAATCTTTGCTCTTTCAGGTGGTGAGTCTCCATCTTTTTTCCAAGTTACATTTATTGTTTCTTCGTTGACGTTGCAGGTCAACGTGAGGTTGTCTCCTGCTGTGATTGCTGGATACTGATCTGGAAAAACTTGAACAGAGGCTTTTCCTGCGTTAAGAAAAATGCAACTGATTAAAATCCTGGTCCACATTTGTCACCCTCATCGTCAGCATCAGTTCAGCGTCGGCGTCATCGTCAAAGTCAGCGTCATCGTTATCGTTATCGTCATCATTATCGTCATTATCATTAAACTTACCGTATACACGCAGTGTTGCAGAGGAACTGTTGTATTTGCTTTATTTTTCGCTTCACACTTGTAAGTCCCTTCCATCCCTTTTGTGACGCTTAAAAATTCCAGGAATGATTCTCTTTTGTTATTGAATTGATTGATACCAGATGGCAGGTCACCATTATTAAAAACCCAGACTAATGTTGGTGTTGGCACACCTGTGGCTCGGCAACTAAAGTTCACAGAGTTTCCCTCAGTAACAGACTGGTTTATCGGAGGCTCTATAATCTGTGGAAATACTTCAATAAAAAAAAAAAATTAATAAGGTTTGTATAGTCCACTTTAACCCCATTTATCTAACCTTTGATAAAACGACGAAACAACAACAACAACAAAATCAAAACAAGAAACGCGATGTTCAAGTCTATTTTTAACCAAGGTCAATTTTTTTCCAAAGGTTTTCTTCGCGTTCAGAATAAAAAGATGTTGTTTTGCCTTAAGTTGTCCCAGTTGTGCCAATAACCTTCATTTTTTTTAACTCGTGAATTGCGCGCATGCGCAAGAGCGAGTTGTAGGTACGATGTGAAGAATGGCACTCGCTCGCTCGCTCGCTCGCTCGATTGGTCGATTCCTGTAAACTTTTTTTCGATTTTAGGCTTTTGAGTGCATTTGATAGTTTTTGGCGAGCAATAAAAAAACGGAATAGCGACCTTTGTTGCTAAGAATAGTGGTGGGGTGAAAAAGAAGCCAATGATAATCTTAAAGGAGTTTTTTTTTCGTTTTAGTTTCAACAAGCGGCGCCAGCGACTGGCAGGCAAGCAAAGATTCACACTGAAATAACAGACAACCTTTGTTTTTCATAAAATTGTAATTTATAATCCTTGAACTTGAAAACAATCCGAAGATTCATTGAAAATATCACTTACTGCGAAGCGCTCAGAGTTTACAGATGTTCAAAAGCTTTTTCTGTTATGGCGTGAGTTGAGGACAAAATTGATCATTACGTTTCGTCGCGTGTGTTTTTCCTGTGTGAAGCAACAGAAGGTGCCGGCGACTGACGAAATTACAAGTTAACACGAAAATCAAATAACACCTAAACAAACAATTTTAGCTCAGTGAATTTTTAAAGAACAATTTTCTTTTAAGTTTCAAGACAATTTGAAGATTCAAAATACATTTTATGTACTAAAATGCGAAAGTTATACACCACAAAATTGATAAACAGGCCTGAAATGAAATTCTATCTTGTTATTGATTATACGTTGCCTAGTACGTGACTGAAATCTACCCAGGCGGAGATCCAAAATGACGGTGACAGTCTTGGCTTAGTTATATCACTCAAAACTCGTTCCCGTTTGTCTTATTTGATAAATAGGGAATCGTTAATGTTTTCATTAAGACAGTATTGCCTTGATTTTCTAATATTTATAATGATAGACAGTAAATTTCACTTTTCACCCACATTTACTTCCAACCTTTTCTTTTGAACCAGAAAAAAATGATATACGTTTAAAACACATGACATCATCCACCCTTGTCAAATGTAATAGCATGATCATTTCAACTGTAATGCCTTCTTATCCCAACGTTACTTTGTTTCTTTGCTACATTAGCGAACACTGAACGACTGCTCGTACTCTAGGTATGAAAATCAACCACAAAATTCCCTAAACCAGATAACATAATCCGAAAAATCATGTGTCAATTCCCGAGTTTGCTCACAGAGCATTTTGATCTTTCTGGTTGTTGAGTGTGCTGTTAAAAACCTATATGTTTAATGACTATCAGTTTTATTTTTTTAGCAGTATATATTGAATTTGAAAAGTTATTAAGCAATGATGATCAAAACAATGTGAAACATTTGCATTCTGTGATTAAAAAAAAAAGGAAATCTGTCATTTGACGTCTCCAAATTGAGTATTTTGACATGCGTCCAAGGATAAAAATGTTAGAGTGGACCACAGGATTTGGAATTCCTTAATAGCGGGAGGTGTTTTTAATGATTTCTTTGGTTACGGATTTATCTTCATTTACAATCTGTGTGTCTGTAAGTCAGAATCAACTCTAAGTCACCAGGAAATGGATGAAAAGAGAAAAAAATAGGTCTATTTAAATTTGGCTTATACTTTAAAACAAACGCTCTGTTAAGTTACAAGTTTGATAAATGACATAAACTTCAATTTGGGTTTACCTGTGACATCGATCCAGAAGGAAGAGTTTGCTTCGCCATAATCATTTTTAGCAGTACATTCATAATAGCCTTTATCTTTAAACGTCGCTTGTCTTATAACCAAGGTGTTGCTTTTACTAATTAGCACTCCATCCTTGGTCCAGTAGACAGATACTTGTGGGTCACCTCTGAAATAACACTCTCTAATAAAAGGGTAGTCAAATTCAATGGTGAGATTTCTAGACTCATCACGAACATGGGGTGGAACTGCAAAGTAAGCATGTAAACACAAATTACAAAATAAGAAGCCACCCAACCTTCCCCCCCCCCTCCCCCACCCACAAAAAGAAAAAAAATTACAATAATAAATAACATTAAAAAAGAAGGAGAAGACAACGAGCCACTTTTTTACCATATCAAACAAATCCTTCCAAAAACCATGTCAGTCAGGCTATATTACTAACTTAGCCATGATATCATCAAATTGTTATAGCGGGAACAAAGGAACAATTGTAAAGACCTTCCAATTCTTCGCAATAAATAACTAATGAAGCGTTCTGAAAAAATTATTCATCCAGGACCTGGTCCTCACTGGTGAATCAGTCGCAGATAATAGCTGAAAGCCCTTGCATTTTTTTTAATTTTTCTGATAGTTTTCTACAATTACCTTACCCTTAGCTCAGACCCAGAAACCTTGATCTGGAGTCAGGCCCACTGGCTATTGATTCGCACTCCGTAGGCATATCAAAGGCATGATTGATTTATAATACAGTTGTGAGCTTTACAAATACACCCTTTACAGAAATTTCAATGTCTTTGGTAAAAATTCCTGCTTCATTCTCTGCCTTACACGTGTACCACCCTTCGTCCTCCTTTGTTATCTTAGAAAAGAAGAGAGACAAACTCTCTCTTTGCAATGTATTGTTCTTGAGCCAGGTGATCCGTGGTGCAGGCCGACCTGTGACAACTTTACACGTCAAGTTTACATTGCTTCCTTCTATGATGAGATTGCTTGCTCCAGAAATATAAACTTTTGGTCGAACTTAAAGGTAAATAAATAACATATTACTGGAAAATCGGAGGTGTTCCTATATCATTTACATTGAACACATTAGACGCAGTAACTAAATGAACATTTGATGATGACAGTAGCGCTTAATATGAAGTATAATCGTTTGTCAGATCGCGAATCTTTCGAACTTCGTATTGAGGTCTACATACTCCTATTATCTCGGACCACCAGTTTACGTAAGACAGAAGGCGCAGCCATAGGGATTATGGTCTCCGCCGTTATTGCTAATCTCCACATATAGAGTTATAGGAGCAATCGATAACCTTATCATCTTACCAGCGAAGGATCTGGAAACGTTATGCATATGACACATTCACAATCTTGGTTCGCGAAAACGCTGATAGCTTCCTACAGCATTTGAAGAACCGAGAGCATCTCATTCACTTCACTGATGTTACAAATAGTAACAACACACCCGCCATTCATGGCACTGCATCTTTAAAACAAGAGCCCGTGGTTTACAAGATTCCATGTGAGTGCGGCAAAGTTTAGATCGGCGGAGCAGGCAGACCTATGGAAGTAAGGTTCAACGAGCAATATGGCAGATCGAGAAACGAAATGCACAAAGGCCTCTGCAGTTTCAGGAGACACGTGGAAACCACCTGCTCTGGACTGAAGTAGAGTATATTGATAGTGATCCTATTATTATTAAACGCAGGGTAAAAGAACTCATCCACATGAGACTGTTACAGCATAAATTGGACATTGGGATAGACATCCCAAAAATATGAATGCTGACCACAAGAAACAGGATAACTTTGCGACAGTGGACTCCGGAAGAACATTTGGTCAAAGTGTGCCAATCGAAGCCTGTGTGGGATTCCAGTCAATCACAGCCAAACAGAGAGTTTCATAAGGTCATGCATATCTACCGACCTTATAACAGGAAGAAGACACAATATGCAGTCAAAAAGTCGCGATCCATATCCAAAGTATCTTCATGGCGAGACAAACGATTATACTGCATTCAGAAAGTGAATTTGTCACCACGACCAACCGAAGTCGATTTAGGCTCATTACCAGTTTGAAAAGAAACTATGAACTTCGTCACATGGCACTTACTTTGAGTCATGACGAGGAAACTACACCGTTCACAAATAACCTAAGTATAATTTTTTTAACATGACAACCCTACTTTCAAACAACTAAAACGAACATATTCACGATAAAATGTAACCTCACATACCTGTGAGTATGAGCAGCGAAAAGGTTTTGAAAATGAGTAAATTAAATTAATTACATTTGAAGAACTGACTTTGTGACTTTCTATATATTATCTCATTAGCCACTCGCTTATAACTGTCACTAGTATGTTTTTATCTCTGCTTGAGACCCTCTGTGGTCCTTTAGTTTGTGTCATGGTACAGATGAATGTTCCATCGTCTTCAGGCTTTACAAAACCAATACGCAGGCTGCCGTTAGATATTTGAGTGAATCGTCTCGGGTCTAAGGACTTTCCTCCTTTCTTACTCCAAGAAATCTGTGGACTTGGTGTTCCATCAGCACTACAGCTTATAATGCCAGACGTGTACGCAATAAAGGTTTGTTGGTCCAACGTCTTCTGTGTAAATCTTGCTGTTGAAAGCAGTAACGAAAAGCACTAATATCGTAGCTATACTGTTGAAAGGTCAGAAGTGCACTTGTCTTACATGACATTGTCCTGCATGTTAAGCCTATTTCTACAAGATAAATAGATGTGTTTTCATACCATTTATGTAGACAATGTAATATTGAACATATTCCAATCTCTGGCATTCATATATTCCTCCATCAGACAGCTGCACATCATCAATGAACAGATCACCATTGTCTTTAGTCTTGATCCTTTCAGAAGTAGAGTTTGTTATTTCAAGCTTTCGCCCATTGATGACCCATCTAGCATAATTGGTTTTATTGTTTATAGAGCAATGAAGCTTTTCTCTGCTACCAATATCAAAATAGAGTTCATTTCTTTTCAACACATTCTTGTTCTCTGCAAAAAAAAAAAATGGTTCGGTGTGGAAGATGTCAAAATAAGTCAGATTCTGTGTAATTAACACTAGAAGAAGAGAAAAGTTGAATATATTTACCTTTAATAAAGCTTAACTTGAGAAATTTTTGGAACTTTGTTGTACTTAAAACTAAGTTATATTACTCCAAAGAAAGTCATGTCAGCCATTATCAAAGTAATGTAACCTTTGAATAGAATTATATCGCATCCAAAAAAGGTTATGTCACCCGTTAAAAGAAATTAGGTAACCCTTAACAGAAGTCAAGTGATCTTATGAGCAGTCAGATTACATTCATGAAAGATATGCCAAGCTGAATCATCAATGAGGAGGGTAAGTTGCTTTCACTCCTACTACTTTGTAGCCCAATATGTCGTTATAATTGTGGTGTAGTTTTTTCGTGAAAATATATTTTAGTTTTCGAGAAATGATTTTTTCGTTCGACCGCTCAAATATGCAAATTTTCACAGTGAATATCACCCGAGTTGCGTGAGCTCATGTAACGAATTTACTTGACCTCCGATATTTCTGTCAACATAATCTTTTTTTCATCATCGAAACTTAATCCCCTCTCAGTATTGAAGCTAGCAAAGAAATATTTATTTTTTGGTAAATATTTCTGTCCGACATACTTTTTCTATGTCGAAAAGTAGCATCAAAACAAAGACAGTTTCAACAATGACCGATATAACAGAATCTACTGATGGTTATAAAGTTACTGTAAAAATTTCCTTGTGTATTTGTGTTGTTCTATCGTGAAACGAACTCAACGTCCGGCAAAATTTGCTTACTTGTCGCCACCGTTTATTGGCTATATATCACTACAATTTGTAAAAAAAATCTAACATAACACTCTTACCTTGTTTACTTATGATTTTTTAAGACCAAGAAGCTGTTTCGGTTACTATATTACGCTTCGGTATTACTTTTTGCCAGGAGCCCAGGTTTTAAGTTGTGTTTTCCCCTACCCCATTTATATCATACTAATCGTTGCTTCAGTAGCGGCGTAGCAGTTAAAAGCGGGTTACTGGGTGCTGACAGGGTGTGTATTGACCAATTCCCAATCGAGACCTCAGTCTGACGGAACGCGTAATTTTGCACAAGGTGGTACAGTGAATTTTCCAGACGTCTTGCGTACTATCTGTGGTACATGCTTGCCAATTCCCCAATCAGCTTTTGGAATCGACTCAACCCTACCTTTACCACGGCCGTACACTTCTTTAGTCACCCAACACCGGTACCGATATTTGATCTACGAGTGGGGCAGATTGTGAAATTATCGGTATCTTTTGGTGTCTCGAAGATGCCGGCTCGCGACAAAATAAGATCAACTTCAGTTTCTGGATCTCCGCAAGTGACTTGAAATGTCTTTTTTACAACTACGCAAGGGAACGACCTGAGATATGCAACGTCGGTCTTCTCGATAACGATACCCAAAAGTCCCACCAGCGAACGATTTAAATGAACAGCAAATCTCCATGTTAGCATGTAAGATGAGACGCTTACACAACAGAACAATTAGCTAAATCAGTATGGAGCTTGTCAATCGAATTGACTTTTGTGAACATTTTTTGACTTCCGCCGGTAAAGGAACCATTGATGGATCTGGATATTTTAGTTTTCTGAATACAGTAATTCTTGGAAGGTTTTTATAGATATGCAGATATGCAAAGAGGGGAAAAAACCTATCTCTTGGTAATTCGGAGGTTGACTCATCCTTGAATTTATGTGTCACGCTTGTCAAACGCGTTTACATGCAATCTTAAAACCCCGGGGTGCTGGGGTGAGGTTTCTTGAGGTTGTTGTTACGCTTGCAATTAAAGAGTCTGAGCAGAGGTGTCCCAAGCTCACATCTCGAAAAAGATGGAAGATTAATCCTCGCTCACAAATGTATTTGTTCATGAAAGCGTCACACGTTGTATTACGCGGTGTTTGGTTTCGTGAGGAACTGTTGACTTAATACGTTAAACGGAACATTTTGGGAAACCAAATATGGTTAATTTACAACGCTAAATATTTCGAAATGTGAACATTCTACTCTCCTTGTGTGTCCGTTACAGTTTCTGATGATTTCTGCCATGAGACGGCTAGGGTATGTACAAAGTTTTAAAACATACATATTTCGCTTTTGAGCTTTTTGCCATGAACGCTACCCCGGCTAGGCGGGTTACCCCGCCTTGAGACGTTTACATAGCAAATTGCTGACAGGGTTACCCTACCTAGCAGACCGGGCAACCCGCCTAGGCGGGTCACCCCACCTATCATGCAAACGTGATCAAAATAAAACAAGAAATTATATTGACCGGCGACCTGAGGTCCCCCACCTCCATCTAAACAGACCCTAAATTTAATGCCGGACTTTGAGTTCGTCTCACGATAGAACAACACAAATACACAAGGAAATTTTTATAGTAACTTTGTAACCATCCTTTTGTCTTTTAAAAGCTAGAAGCTCAGTAGATTCTGTTATATCGGTCACTGTCTTTGTTTTGGTGCTACTTTTCGACATAGTAAAAGTATGTCGGACAATTATCTAGGACATATTGGGCTACAAAATATGAAAGTCGGAGAGAAAACGAATTTTGGGCGACTTGCCACAATATTTCAAATTTGTTCGATGGATGCTGACATCTTCTCTTAAGAAACTGTGGTGCTACGTCGGTGGGGGAGTATAACACACGCCATGACAAAGGGCTAACGCTCGAAATTCAGCTTTGAAACTCTTTATGGGGGCAAATTAACATTATCAACTCGGTTGATAAAATCAAAATCATCTGAGTCATTTTTACCCTAAACTAAACTAAGTCATTTCATCCCCAGTCGATGTCATGTCGCTATCTTGAGCGTAAAGTCTGCGAACAGGTATATGCTTGTCCACGAGTCATACTTTAGCAGAATGTTTTTAGAAATGGTCTTCTGGTCATCTGTGTATCTCAATTTACTCTGATTTCCCTCTACTTTAGAAGGTCAATGGCAAGAAGAAAAACAACCACGAAAACCAGAATAACTAATCAGACCAAAAAATTTAGTTGCTTACTTGGTTGACACAGCGCTTGAGAACCCTTGTCATCCGACTGACATTGAGATGGAATATTTAACTTTCCATCGATGCGATCGCATGATGCAAGTTCAAACTCTTCTCCGGTGCAAGAGACATCGGACATTGCAAAAGGTATTCCCTCAGCCTTTTATGTCTGACCCAATGAATTCCGCCAAAGCCTCTTTAAAGCCAAGTTGACGACAAATAACTTTGACATCATTAAAGTCCCATTTATTCCTACATATCTTTGCCCATTTCCCCTTGTAAAACACTTCCACTCTTCCTCCATACTCCACATTTGCGCCATTCAAGCGAACAGGAACTTATGAAATTACAAAAAGTTCAATCCGTTAAGATGGAAAACACTAATTATCATGAATCAAGAATGCCTATAAATCACGAAATGATAAATAGCTCACGCCTGTCTAAGTGTTTTTTAAGGGAAATTCTGGGTGCAAATCATTCAGTATTCGAACGTTGGCCGCATCGTTCGTTGTCACGATGTGGTTTCCTTGCTGCAATGTTTTACGACAAACCTCTTTTTCATTGCTTCGTGACTGCGTTTTAAATTGTAAAATTAGATGTTTTCTCAACAATTTTGGAACATTCAAGGCGTGTTTTCTTTGCCTTCGGAGAACACAAAAGGGTGATTTACATTTTAAACTAGAATTTTAAAGCATTTCTCACCGAATAATCAAGAAAAAGGCGTTTAGTTAAGTATAAATAGGGTGAAAAATTGTGAAATTCCCTAGTTACAAGAAAGAGAGAGAAAAAAGGAAACTAGAAGGATGCAATAGTTTTAAGGAAACTTGGTGAAGGGTTTGGAGGTTATGAAGTTCATGAAACCCAAATGCATAACTGCGCAGCTAGGTTCTTCTTTCGGTAGTAATTCAACTATAATCGTCTTAGGGTGTAAACAGTAGAAACCCGCTACATTTTTAGCGAAAGACACCTTTTTAGAAGCTAAAAGATACCCGAAGATGAACAATCATTGATCTCGGAAAAATGTTCTTATCTGGAGTGTGAGTAAATCTATCAAGTTACCATCTTTGGAGATCATGTGGATATTACATGAGTGCAATTCATTATTACCTTTGCAAAATTGTTATTTCTTTTCCAAGTTGTTTTGACATGTGGTGGGAATGGTACAGTTGTAGTGAGTGGACATCTCTGAGGAATTGCCACGTTCTGCGTACCTTGTGTCATTAGCATACACAGCGTTGCTATAGTAGCCCATGGCCATGCAGGTTGAATTTTCATCTGCTTCATCCCATTGACTGGTACAAAGCTTTTGCCAGCTGCTGTTTGAGAATATCTTCATTGTACCGACAGATGGGTTCTTCTCTGTTTCAAAACGCAGGGGAAATTCTTCAAATAATATAAATCAGTTCCATTCATTTGTTGTTATTCTAGCTTTTATTCCTGAATTAGTTCATTTTTGTTTCAACAAAGAAGTTTTCATCCACTGAAATCAGAAAGGCTACAATTTGTATGTTACCTTCTTGGAAACTGGACATGTTGCTACATTCTCTTAGCATTGCTCCGGTCCCATCGTAGTGTTTCCCACCATGTGCTGGTTCTGGATTGGCGCATTCTCTCTGTCTTGTTTGTATACCACCAACTAGTTTGCTACAGATACTCCAGGAGCTCCACTCACTCCAGCCACCATCCACTAACGTAACAATGTTGTAAACAGAAACATTTGATAAACAACCACAGACGACATTTTCGGATCATTTAACAAAATAAAGTATGTAGGACAGTGGTGCAGTCTTTATTTCTACCTTTCTCTATAATTACTTTGAATGTTTATGTTAACATTTGGTTACGGTAAACTCATTAATTTGGTATTTGGCGCGATGCCGTAGGGTTTGCAATAAACTTATCGAGACACGCTTGTGAGAGCAAAAACATAATTTGAAGGCGATAATGCGATGGGGAATCCGTGCCGGTCTGTCTTTACCTTTATTCCCATGTTGATGGTTTCCAGACAGACCCCGTCCCTTATGTGCAAATACTCTGGCGTGCATAATCAGTTAATGTACAAATGCACAATACACAAACTTTAGTTTAAAAACAACATTTTAAGCCCTCTTTTTTAGGGGGAACGAAAACAAACACAACGGGAAACCGTAACAAATTTCAATTATGAGTCTCAGTAGCTTTTCAAGCGAATTATGCAGCAGAAAAGGCCTTCCTAAAAACTCAGTCTCACCTTCAGATCAGGTAAAATCGAAATGGTCTGCTTCTTATTGGTTCCCTAACCAACATCAAGGATCAATAGGAATAATGGGAACTCGATCCTCAAGCCTAACGATCTACGTATAAAAATTGTCACGGAAGCAATTCCCACTCAGGAACGGAATTGAGAACACCACTCTACCTTTCCCTGAAAGACCTCGCTATTGCAACACTATCTTCAAACTACAGCTGAAGAGACTCGTGAAGTGTCGAAACCGTCGATATTGTTGTAGCCACTGTGAACAATTGCACCAATGTTCGCCTTTCACAACTCTCTAGCGGAATAACTTATACAAAGTCTTGGTGGATAAGACGAAAACAATATCTCACAAGAAAAAACATGTAAATAGGCAAACGCTCAAAGGAAAGGACTCGGCGAACATTATAAAAAAAACAATGAAAAAATAGCCAAATTAAGGAATGAGATTTATGACTTTAAAGAGCTTATTTATACACTCGCAAATAAAATAGATGGAAAATATAAGTGTGCTTGTTAAGCAGTATACTATCTAGATATACGATGAATAAACACGTGGGCAGACATTATGAATTAATTTATTCTCACCCCCAAGCACGCGTTGATACGGGAACTTTAGAATGTGATGCAATCATGTGCGAGTAACGCAACGGTGACATGACATCCCCCCTCGTCAAAAGAAATATATATATATAGACACATATGCAAATATAGACAAATAGTGCCTCCGAAGTCTAAGACAAATTAATGTGACCCATTGTTCAGTAATAATAAGATAATACCAAGAAAAAGAAGAAAAATGTTCCAAAAGCAAGGCACTGAGGATATGGAGTGCTCTTGTTTGGTTGCACTCTGTTAGCCCACTTTCTTGTAAAGTTCGTAGTCATTAAACTTCTTTGGCTCTCAGGATATCGTCTATTAGACAAGTTACTGGGATGCCGGGGTGGGCAAAGTGGGCTTTGGTGGGCACGACGATGGTGGTGGATTGAGTGTTTATCAGCTGGTCCAACTCATAGAAATCACTGCAATAGTCTACGGTGACTAGGTACTGCTTATGTTGGAACTCAAATATGTCCTGCGAGATGAACAGCCGAGGTCGTTTAGGGACAGGATGGGATAGTATGGTCAGTAGCGGCTTGCTTTCCACACTGGAAGCAGGTAGGGCAAACTAAAAACATGCTTATATGTGAAACGAAGGCAATATTCTGCTCCCCTACGGTAGCAGTGGTTTTTGCTCAGCATACTTGGTCTGAGAGAGGTAGGAACGATGGCGCGAGTAGACTTAAGAAGAATATCATTTACAATTCTGAGTTCTTCGCGAACCGTTGAGGGGGTAATGCTGCAGCTAGTGCATGTCAGGGCATGATGATGTGGCATTGCGTAGTTGCTCGCGAGTGGTATTGGTGAGGGCCGTTGAGGTGGGGTCCAAGCGAGCAAGATGAACGTGAAACACACGGAAGGTGTCCGACATGGATGGGTTGACGGCTTCGTCTTGACATGGGGCTCTGGATACGGTGTCTGCTAAATGCAAGAGAGAACCTTTTTTGTACACAAAAGTAAAGTTGTAACACTGTAGGAAAAGCAACATCCTCTGCAGACATTTAGGCGCTAAGGCGAGGTCCCTCTTGAAGATCAACTAAAGGGGTTGGTGGTCTGTGTAGACTGTGTGTTGGATTTTCCCAAAAGCCATTGCTCAAATGTGTTGAGGGCTTCAACAATAGCCAGGCACTCCTTATCGATTTGCGCATAGCTCTTCTCGGTAGTGGTTAGGCCTTTTGCTGTACGCAATAGCTCGCAGAGAAAACTCGTCAAGGGCGCTGCTACTGAGTGGTTTGATGGGTTGTAAGAGGGCAGCTCCTTGGGCCATAGTCTGAGGCGTCCGCTTGATTGATCAATGGCGCAGTTACGTCAAAGTATTCCAGGCATGCTGCAGAGGTGGCCAGGACTTTTGCTGAATCAAAGGCTTGCTGGTGCCTTATTGACCATAGGTACAGCATGTCCTTTTTTCTGAGGTTGCATTGAAGTCGGGTGACGCTGCTGAGTTGGGAACAGAATTTTGCCAGTTAATTAATAGCCTAGGAAGCGGCGCACTGCTTGGCTTTCGGTTGGAGTGGGCATGACGGTGATAGCTTTAACTGTGACCGGGTTGGGCTGGAGGCCATTCATGGTTGAAACATGGCTCACGGAGGTGGCTTTGGGAATAAGGAATTTTATCTTGTTGACATTCAGCTTGACATGACGTTGTTCAAATCCCTCAAGCACGGCGATAAGGATGCGGTCGTGGTCGATTGGACGTCATTAGCGCCGCAGCCAGGGATTAAGATGCCTTCGGTAATACTAAAGCCAAGGAGGCCATCAAGCACCATATGAATTTGGCACTGCCATTCTTTGGATGCAGAGGATATGCTAAATGGTTGTCTAGTCCATCTGTAGCGACCCCATGGTGTGACCATTTTAGTCATCAGAGATGATCTTAAGGACAAGGGTATGTTTTGCCTATTTGACATGTATTCCTTCCATGCAGCTAGTGGATGTTTTCTTCCAAGGTGGAGATGATATACTTTGGACATCGAATGGCTTTATTGAGAGGCTGAGAGGGGTCTAAGCAGCTCCGTATTTTCCCGGTTTGGTGGGGGTTTGTTTTCGCTTTCGGTTGAGATACCCTTACCGGCTGACCAGTGGTTTCATACGCATCCAGGGCCGCTTTGATCGCATCCAGCTTTGAAATGGGCTCGCAGTGATTGGGGGCACGGATGGGTTTGACATCTGGATCCAGGTCAAGACAGATGAGTGGGCCGTGGAAGCCCAGACCTTGAAAGAGTGAGGTCCAGTTCTTAGAAATGAATTCCACAGTGCAAGTCCTTAGTGTAGGAGAGTGAACTTGTTCTTCTGTGGTGGGATTAGCCAAAAGCTTATTTGTATGTTATGCCACCTCAAACGATATAACTTGATTCTCCACGAAAGCCAGGGTAAAAGGGGGATCCTCCGGTTTCCGTTGGCCATCTCTGTGAAATATGTCTTCTCGGAAGCGACCGAAGGATTCGTTGAGACCGAAGAGAAACTTACCCCTAATAAATTCTTCCGCGTTTATGCCAAACGATAATCTCCCGACGGCGGTACTTACAGCAGTTTCTTACGTTGAAATGGAGGTTTGGTCTGCTTGTGACATGCTCAGTAGTGGTAGCAGTCTTGCATCAAACTACATGCACCAGCGTAATTTTCTTTGTTTTTTTGAAGCCAGATCCAGTGTTTTCCAGCATCATCGTTCGGTATCTTGGAAGCTATTTCGCTGTGTAAGGTGTCCCATTCAGTTGCAGGAATTGCTAACTCGAAGCGTCTCCTAGCGACGATGTAATGGTCCCCAGTCTCGGTGAGTCTGCTTTTAGCGGGGTTTCTGTAGCCTTCGAGTAAACATTAATCATGAAATCTGGTCTCCCAGTAACGGTTATGGTAACAGTTTGTTCGCACGGCTTGTACATCGAGGATAGACTTTTCGTACATGGTGCAATTGTGAAATGTTGATGAAGGTTTGAGATGTTGCCGAAGAAGCTATTCAATGATGCAGTTCTGTCTACGAGAGACTAGCTCGCTGTAAAAACCGGTCCTGACACCACGTTAAGCAGTATACTTTTCTATTTCTTGACGAAGAATAAACACGTGCGGCCATGAGGAACTATAATTTGTTCACACCCACGAGCACACGTTGATACAGGAACTTTAGAATGCGATGTAATTATGCGTGAGTAATGAAACGGTAACATGACATGTTCTCTGACTCTAAAAAAGCTGGCTTTAACTACAGCGGAACAGAACAAAAAGCATAAGACGCAAAGAGCGCAGACACATTTTAAAATATAGGCTTTCACTCAAAGAAAGGGAGGCAAATGAAACATTCCTAAAATATCTCTCAAACTATCAGATTTCTGACAGTCAAGTCAGCATGCTATCAAAGGAAAAAAACGAGAAGAGAAATTTCATATCTGCAAGCAGCCATGTATCATTTTGTTTATCATATAAACACAATAGCCCCTCACTGACAAGAAAAGTCGACTTCATTAAGGAATGAAATAAAGGGATTGACAATTTTTTGCGCTCTCAAGATGAAAACATATGTTGAATTACTACCAAGACAAATAATGGGCCTAACTTTCAATATAGAAAATTGTCAGTAATTAAATTGGTCCTTACCGACGGAAGAAATCTTTCAGGCAGTGTTCACACTTGGTGCCCGGGCACCAGTACCCGGGCACCGGCACAAAATGGTGCTGTGTTCAGACACACGGTACCCAGTCTGAAGATATGTTCACATTCAATAAACAGAGCACACGCTCACTATTGAAATCTCGAGTGGGACAAGGAATTGTGGGTACGAAAACAAGTGGTTTGTGGGTAAAGTGCCAGGGCACCAACGAAAAATGTGTTCACACAAGGACTCAGTGCCCAGTTTAGTGCCCGAGTACAAGGTCGAGACCTTGTACTCGGGCACCGGCACCGTGCCCGGATTCTGGCGTGGGTACCAGGAAAAAAGGTGTGTTCACATTGGTGCCCGGCGTAGAATAGAACCCGGGAACGGTGCCCGGGCACCAAGTGTGAACACTGCCTCAGGTTCACGGCCAAAATCGGCCTATGGCAAATCTTTTAGCGCTCGATTTCCGTTCTCAGCCGCAAGAAATTTCATTATCAACGACACTGAATATGTAGGTTTCGGTTTTTTTTTTCGTATTTTGGTTTTCTTCCCCTCCTTGCAAAGTTTGAACGTCAGCAGCCATAAACCGAAAAAATTCGACAAAAGACCTTGGATTGGGAATTGTGAAGGCTTTGCTGTTTATTCATCAACCAGACGAAGTGGTGCGAAAGAGGAATGACGTTTCAGCATTATCAAACACACGTGAAAAAGATTCATATTTTTTCCAGCGTGTTGTTACGGCTTTTCTTAGGGCTGGAAATCCTTCTATAACACCACAGTTTACATGATAATCATGCAATATAACTGATAGCGTAGGATTGTTTACAAAATACTGCACAACTCGTAAAAATACTCAGCGATATCACACACCACAACAATGCACTTGATAATCGGTGATGTGTACGGGCAGGAACTTATTTCTCTTAAAAGATAAATCTACGTGTTCTTTTTGCCCTCAAATACATCTGCAAGGATTGTATTGCTAAAAACATAGCAAAATAAAACAATGTTGCCATGGTCGGTGAATGAACCTCTTCCACCAAAGTATATATTAAAATCAGCGAGGAGCCATTATTTAAATTTTTATTGATCGATTTTTTGACGAGTCACGGAAGCGAGGAATCTTGAGAAATCGACAAGTCATGAGACGGGCGCGTGAGAGCGACTTTTTCACTCCCATCCCTTAACCCCTTGCGTTCGCATTTGCTTAGTCCTCCGCGGCGTTTCGGATGATTATCTTTGAGAAAATTCAAGGTCTGTGAATAACTTAGTAGAATATATTTCACAGCAGGAAAACGCACTTGACAAATGGTCGCTTTTACAAAATTTTAAGCCACACAATGGAACACCTATCAGCAGGGTAATGGAAGAGTGAAACTAATAATACAAACTTACACTACTAGCAATGCAAAACGTACAGAAAGTATAGGCAGCTAAGCAGGAATTGTTCATGGAGATATTATGTGAAGATAAGAATATTAAAAAAAAATTGTTGATGTATGTATAGAGGAAACCTTTTCATCCTTTCGATAATCAATGCGAAAGAATACTGGCCTATTTAGTCAACTTTTCCTTCTGACAGAAGTCCTTTAAGCCAGTTCTTTGTAATCTCTTTCTACGCTTCCGAGTGTTTGAAATTTTTCTTTCCTTTAGTCCTTTTTTTGCCTGATAGTTTTATTCCAATAAAGATGTTAATTGTGTCTTCTGCAAATTCTGAAAAGTCAGCAGACAGCTCTTTCGTCTTTTGAAACTCTTATTATTCAAAAAGTATGTCGGAAAGGGCGACGCACTAGAAACAGCTTTAGAAATCTCATTCAATACACACTAAGAACTTGAAAAAGGCCAATGAGAAAACTCCGATATTGCACCATGTGAATTGATTTGTATTCACTGACCTGAATGCTGGACAAGTCGACGCAACATCGAAATTCGACATGGCCAACTGTCTTTAGACCAAATCAGGTCTCGTGGTACAATTACGATGTCTTTCATTGACTAATATACCAATAATTATTCATTACTACTGGCTGTACAATTTTCGTGGCTAAGAACTTATGTTTGACTAGTTGAGTTGAATGTTGGTGTGGTGACCCTGTGGTTACTATATATCGCAATAGCCGCGAGTCGTTGAGGTGGTTTCGTCACGGTTTACACATCATTAATGACTAAGCTTGATATACTAGACTATCACAAAATCATTTAAATAGTCTAGTGAGGTACATATTCTTTTGAAATCCTCTCCTTCGTCAATTATCTGAAAAGGAAAAAGACGGCGTCATTGGGTTAGATCAGAGGTGGTATTGGTCTTTCAGGGAGTCCGTTGGTTAAATAAATTGAATTAGTTACTTAGTGATGCTGCGTATCAAAATAACCAAATTGTTTAAATTTGAAACTCCCTGTGCTAGCTGAACTTCGAATTCTACTCCTTCCTTTCCTGTAACATGACACGCGCGTGAAAAAGAAACCTTACACAGCTTTGTATCACATAAATGTTGCAAAGAAATTAAAGGTAATGATAAAAATGAATTGATTTTGTATTTCAAACAGATGCAGATGCTATGAATAGTTATAAAGTTCTACCACAAATGTTACAATTTGATTGACTGCAAATCTCGTGATCCATATGATCAAGAGAAAAAAATATCCTATTATTTTCTCTTGATAGCGAGTAGAGCAAGTACCCTAAGAGTCTGTAGCTATATATATATAAATAAATATATATAAATATATATAAATATATATATATATATACTGAAATAAAAAAACTAGAGCCCCTGTTTTTCAGTTCTTAACGACTAGTAGATTTATGATAAACAATTAAAGGTATATTATCTGTTCTTGATTTCTATTGTGCGGTAGAAATGTCGAGCTCGTATTCTAATTTCTAAATGGATTTCCAATTGACTTACGTCCGCAGTTGGACTATTTCTTCTCTTTTGATTGAAATTTAGTAGAGTTTGGCGGGAAAAAAAGCAAGAATATATGATATACGTGCTAGGAATTTATGAGATTACCATGACAACCATACACTTCCACCCTCATCGCTGCCCATTGGTACCACGCGAGAGCTTGAAAACGAACATAACGCGCCGTGATAGGTGGGTCAAGGAAATGTGATACAACCGTGTGACTGTCGGTGTTTCCTGCAAATTGCTTCAGGGTTGAAATAAAAAAAGAGATTGTTGTCATGTTTATCCTGATCCTAACCGATACTTATATTCATCAGATAAAGGCAATTTTATATTCATTTCGTAATTATTGACAACGCAATATGTTATTTGCATCATATAAACATTCTTACATTTCGTTGGATACTAATTTTAGTTCTTGCAGAAAATAAATTGTATTATCAGATAAAGAAAATTTTATATTCACTTCGTAATTATTGACAAAGCAATACGTTACTTGCAACATATATAAACGTTCTTACATTTCGTTACATACTGATTTTAGTTCTTGCAGAAAATAACTAGTAAAGTGCAATTACTATCGACACATTACAGATAAAGAAATCGTTCAAAATACGTTTATTTCATTAATTTAGTACTTGCTAAAATGCAACAGAAACAATTTTTTGGTCCCAGGACGGAAAACTGGTACACTTTGAAGAGCATTGTATTCATTGACTGAGTAGGGGAGCCTGAGGGCCAGAGAAATAGAAATGTGTGGTTTGATTTAACGACGTCCGGCCCTGTGCGACAGGCGATTATCATTTGATCATCATATGACATGCCTTACTTGTCTCTCTTCTTTACCTATACTTTAACTCGTATCTATCGGGCTGAACAACTATTTCCGGTCTACTTACACCAGCTGTACGGCTCAAATACGGGGATTGTTTAATGATGCTGTTCAGAAATAGTATGCGCGGGGCTGTCAGTGCAGGTCACATGAAAAGATTGAGTAAAGGAGACGCCCCAGCGTATTCGGACGCATTCGTCACTATATATTTTACAACATTCTCAGTTGTTTCTCTGTCGGACCAACCCACCTTATTTGCATTTTGTTGCCCCTGTTCCTTGTAGTATATAAAATCACTTGTGTCGTTGCTGTACAGCAGCGAGTACTTTGTGATCCATTGAGCGGCGTCATATCTTCCTTGTGTAGCTATCAGTGTTATCCTGGTGTCCTGCCTTAGCAGATCAATCTGTAGCCAAGGGTTACGGTCTTCCGGGAGGGCTACCCAAGAACCCCTCTTGTCTCCAACTACCCTGGACTCTAGTCTTCCCAGAATGGAGGCGTGAATACGATTGAGTTCCGAAGAGGCACTAATTTGTACGTTAGCAATTTCACCACTTTTCATTCCAAGAGCGCGACGACAATCTAATCGAGTGCATAATTAATCAAAGCCAAAAATAGAGGGTTACTGTTGCTATTCTACAAACCTTTCAACTCCTAGAAGTGATTAACGTGAAGCTTCTCCTGATACAGGGCTCGAAATAATTATTAAGTAAGCGTCGGCGATGTTGATTGGTCGACCATATTTTTGCTTGGTCATGATCCGATTTCTGTCATATTTGAACAACCATCAACACTAGCCCCAGATTACATGCTTTTGACTATCCTACGTCTTATGTTTGTTGAAAACAAACTCAACAGATGTCAGGTTGGGAAAACATGCCCTAATCCTCTGTTTTGTGGAGGAAGACTCAAATTCGATTTGTTCAACGCAAGGTAATCAGTTTCAGAGAATAATTTTGCAAATGATTTTGAAATGATTAAGTGTTAAAACAAAATATCGCAATGAAATTGTTTCCATTACCATGGCAACCGTACAGCTCCACCCTCATTGATGGCCAGGCATTCCAAGTGAGAACCAGAAATCGGATGTAACGTGCAGTGATTGTTGGGCTCAAGTCATGTGAAACAACAGTGCGCTGGTCTGTGTTTCCACTGAATTCCTAATTAGTAATAGATAATCAAATATGTTTTTATGTTCCCGATGACTCGAACTGACATGCGATCATAAAATAAAGGAATCATGTCATGCTATAAAGCTAGGCAAACTGATCTGATGCTATACAATACTTCGACAGAGGAGTTAAAGTTTTTGAGGGAAGAAAATTGCAAAGGGAACTATTTTGAGTATTCTTTTAAGTTTGGGTCATCAAAGCATAAGGATGTGGTAAAAATTAATCAAACAAAACCAGGATAAATCGGTATTGGTATGAGAAACTGAGAGAATTAGGCCCCGAGAGACTGCAGCTTATGTCGTAAAAACGGTCAATTTAGGTGACACTCACCTTGTTTGCACTTTGCCCTTGTTCTTTATAGAACAAAAAATGACTTGTATCGTTACTGTACGACAAGGAATACTTTGTCACCCATTGGGGTGAGTCGTGTCTTCCTTGTGTCGCTACCCTGACAGTTTTAATACGCTGCTTAATCAGATCGATCTGTAGCCATGGGGTGCTATCTCCCGGATGAGCCGCCCAAGCGTCACCTCTCCACCCTGGCACGGTCTTGAGATGAAGTCTGCCTCGAACTGCAGGGTAAATGCCATTGTACTCTGAAGAAGCACCGATTTGCGAATCAGTAATTGCATAGCTCTCCATGCCAAGGGCTTCCATGCAATCTATATGATGCGAAATGATTATTACCTCTCGGTGAACATACATACTTTCAATAACCCTTCTCCAAACTGGCAATTAAAATCAATCATATACCTCATTAACACCAAAGCTTAAAACATGTTTTAAAGCTGTTTTGTTAGATGCGGTTTATAACTTTTTTTTCACCATAGGAGCTTCTTAAATCGATGTTTGTCGACTTCAAATTTGACACATTGAAAATGCAAATTAGTGATTAATTGAGACTTTACTTTCATTCAGTTAACTAAGTATGTTTTGCTGGTGTAAGTGGGGTAATAATAATAAGAAAAAAAATCCTCCTTTATTTTAAAAGTACTTCCAAAACAGTGCGTACTGACCATTAAAACAGAGTGTTTTCAAATAAAATTCTGGAAAAAAAGTAACAATTTCCTAAGTTTTTCCCACTTGCACCATTGCCATAGTATGCGAGATGGCGTGTCAAATTGCCATTATCTTCTCAAAGCTATTTCGCTGTCTTATCCCACACACGATGAATTAAATTGCATTTGAAGTTACTGTTGAACCGATTATTTGCATTTTATATTATGTTGTACAGAACAAATTTAGAGAACCACGTAAATCTACATCAGCCCTTTATTGCTAGGTGCGTTAAGCCTTTGTAATAAAACTTATTTTTAAGCAAGTTAGATGGATATTTTCTCAGAAAAGGAAATTATTAAATAAAGTCTTAATTTAATTCTTGACACTAGTATTTGGTAATTTTTGTGAGTATTTTTTCCTGCCTCGTTTCTTTTGCTGAAACTCAAATCTCTACCCGGTCGTATATATAGATAGATCGGCTGGTACACTAATGGAAAATTTCAGCACAAAATGGCTATCGGCTTCTTAAAAATGATCATCGTTTTACACTTACTTTGACAGCCGTACAGGTTCTCTACCTTTGCTTTACAACCTGCCCAAGTCACTGGTCGAAGAAAAGAAAATGTTATGGTAAAAGCATTATTGTCAATTACATAACTTTAAAAGTAACTCTCAGCTGAAACAAAGATATAAACTAAGAATTCTGGAGAAGTACAAGATGAATGTAAATAAGAAACTCATTACCATGGCAACCATACAGTTCCACCCTCATCGCATACCAGCTGTACCAAGTTAGAACTTGAAAACGAATCACTCGCGTGGTGATTGGAGGGTTCAAGTCATGTGGTACCACAGTAAGTCGGTCAGTGTTCCCTGTAAAATCCTGAGCGAGCAAAATGGAAAAAAAAGTAAAATGGTGAATTTAATTGCTGATGGAATCCTCTCTAAAATCACGGAAATTAATTCTTCCCTAAATGCCTTCGATTCTGGCTGAGTTGTCCTCAATTTTTTCTTTTAAGGATGTCTGTCGCATTTTGTTTCACCATAAAATTTTAAAGTGTAGCATTTGCTTTTCACTATAACTTTCCTCGTCCGTAGAAATAGTTTTTCCTTCTTGTTGTACAAGTACTTCTTTTATATTATTTATCATCTTTTAGTAATATTTTGTAGATAGCTTTCCATAGCCTGAAGTGTGGTTTCAAATGTAATGACGCACGACATGTTATCATACATCCTCGAATCGCGCATTGCATTTATTTGCTTTGGTGATAATGTAGATGGTGCACTCTGATTGGTCATGTGAGATGATGTGAGACGATCATAGCAGAGGTATTTAACGTTCTGTATCTGATTGGCTGCAATTGGCCTGCTTAACCTTCCCTTTTTTCGTAAAAGCACGTTAACACAATCAGTTTTTCGCTTATGTCATGTGTAATTTATAGATTGATTATGTGATCTAACCGCTGACTCCATGTATCTGTTCTTTGATACATGGCAAGTGGAAGCGAAAAAATAAAATGAATTTAGATTCTCTTAAAACAACTTTTTGCCTCATGCTCATGCAGTAGATATTGCTTAATAATTCCCTCAACTTCGGCACAGGGAAAATTTAACAATATTTACTTCGCCATCCACGAATAGCTGTCAATTAACTTTCTTACAAAAGGTTCGTATAAGCAGACGAATCTGGCCCGACCTTTTTCACTCCTTGTTCTTTGTAGTAGAGCCAGGTAAGTGAATCATTACTGTAAAGCAAAGAATACTTTGTCACCCAATGGGATACGTCATGCCTTCCTTGAGTTGCTATACCGTTATTCCAAGGTTATTTCGTTTTCAGATATTTTTATTTCAAATCCGTTGCCGTAATCTTAGAAGGACCTTGATCTAGAAAAAGAAAATTTTGCTGGCACGTGTTCTATTCATTTTCCACGTAAGCACGCCACGGGTGAAAGAAGCACAAGAGACACTATTCGCTATTGAGGAAAAATCTTGCAAGTGTGGAGAAAAAAATGCTTAGCTTAAAGTGATTCCTCAGTATTGCACGGCGCATTTTCTATTGCGCGTAAGAATCGCCTAATCAGGCGGGTAAGCGCGTGCGCATTCTAAGAATACATTGTTTTTCAGCTAATGGACCAGGTGGTCTTTAGCTCTTGGACGCGCACTGTGTGGTTGGACTACTATGATATGGGTGAGTTACCTTCTCTCCCTTGTACATGGTTCGAATTCGCTTTTGCCCCCCGGCAAAAAGAAAAAAATTGAACTTTTTGGAAATCTTAGAAAGGCCTTTTGTTTTCCGTTCATTCTTTCCTAATCTTCACATAATTACACAGAGCCCAGTTGTTTAAAGGACGGATAACGCTATCCAACGGATAAATCTCTATCCAGCTGATAAGAGTTAGCAAAGCCTTCAGTGAGACCCACCGGAGAGGGATTTACTTAGTGGATATATAGATTTATCCACCTTACGAACCTATCAACTGATTTGAACGTCAATTTCAATTACGAGTTATGGAAAAGATCAACATCAATATGGTTCTAGTACCTTGTCTTCACTTTGTCCTTGGTCTCTGTAGTACTGAAAGTTAACTGTATCGCTGCTGTACAGCAGATGATATTTAATCACCCACTCGTCCCAGTCATATCTTCCCTGTGTTGCTACACGTGTCACGCTAACGTACAGATTAGTTATCAGATCGATCTGAAGCCATTGATTGATGTCATTGACCTGAGATATCCAAGTTCTTGGCAACCGTAGTCTCCCGGAAGAAGCAATATTTGAAGCACTGTATTCTGAAGAGGCACTGATTTGCCCTTCTCTGATTCGTTTAGTTTCCATACCAAGGGCAACGAGGCAACGTTCAACTGGAAAAGAATACACACATTTACTCAAGACACAACCAAACTAACCCATTATTATCGCTTTAAGTCACCCACATGTATAAATCAAGGGATGGTGACCAACTTCTTTTTATAATGTCATGTTCCTAAACCCAATTCTCCCTTTTTCTGCGACTGATATTGTTTTTTCCTTGCAGGTCTCAATAGCATTTATCAAAAACCATGTACAACAATCCAACGGCACCGCTAAATTGTTTCTGTGTATTTGTCATTCCCATGGAAGAAGACTTCGTCTAGGGGAAGTCCTCTTTTTGTCATAATAAAGCGACAATGAATAAAGCACTCTGGTCAATACACATACCGCTGCGGGGAAAGTAGCTTACCTGCAGCGAAGAACTGCCGCTACTATCAATTATGTTCGAAATATCAGTAAACTGTTGGTAGGGTTAAATTGTCATGATAAAATTATTGAATGTCTTAAAAGTATAAGAAAACAAAAGCGTCTTTCGTGTTATTTAAAAACACAATTGTTGCGCTATTACTACTGTTACTCCCCCAATTCAAACTAATCGATTTTAACTCTTCGCAAACATGTTGCAGATTATAATTAGTCAATCTAAGAAATTGTATCAGGGTTCTTAGGGAATTTAGTTACGAAACACTTTCAGTGCATTAGTTCCACTAGAGTATTCATAACTTGCAACGCTTTCGTGGTAAGTTGTGAATTATTTTCTCGTCTTTGTCTATTAATCGTCAAAAGTTAAGTTACCGGCCTATAACATGTTTTGAGCGTAGCTGAACTGAGTTGACACCATTGTTTTCTTGTTGTCATGCTAATGATAAATGGTTATAGAGACGCGTGCACTTGACAACGATCATTTCGCTATTGTCACTTGACAACAATCATTTGTATGCTCTATATCTTTCCAATAACTACTGTGGTGAACATATTTCTAAACTGACTACACTTATTGTGAACATTTTCGAGAGAAAGGGAATTTTTAAATCACTCAACCAAATTATTTAGCGCGTTGTTAATTTTATTACCGAGAGACGATAAAGCTAAGAGAGCGAGTTCTCAATACTTGGCTGTGTTTATAAGGAAAAGCATGGACAATAAGTAATGTTTATTTTGGTTCTGATTTTGATGATCTCACAAGTCTAGAGATCACCAATCTTTGACAAAAACTACGTTTGGAATAAGGCATCGAATAGCATTTACTTTTTTAGCTTGGCTTCCCGTGATATGGTGTAGCGTTACATATGCCGCATCACTAGTTTGTGTTTTGCAAATAAGCTTTAACCTTTTTTGAAATGTTGTTTATGATATTTCTGTTCTCTGGTAGCGATACCAGGCCGTTTTTGTCGATTTTTAGCTGAGATCTCAAGCCACTACTGCAGAGTGGAGTCTAAACTGCCATTCAAAGCTTTATAGTAGTATCCTCTTATATAAAGTTTAAACCCTCTGTGAATAGACCCCAAGGTCTCAGTCACCCATTCACAGTAATAAAGGTGTGAAAATTACAAAGTGAAAGCTTAATTATAAGATTAAATTCACTTCTGTGAGATAATTTACAGTCTATTTATAAAATCTGAGATAACTAACCAACGGTTTGACACAACTGGCCTGTGAACTCTGGATCACAGTTGCAGACAAATCTTTTCCCGGTCGCCTCACAGTTTTCCAGGCATATTGCCCCATTAAGACATGGCTGATCTCTGCAACAATTATTAGAGCACTGGGTACAAGGACACGATGAACCTGCCGTCTAGAGGAGAGGGTATATATAATTGTGCTTTTCTTGCATTTATTTGATGCCTTCATGATTCCGTGTACAAAGTAAGAACATTATACTTGCGATTTGATGTCCAAAACTTTACAAAATACATGACATCTAAGCTTTTAAAAGAGTATCTACACGTGTTAAAAGCAAGAACCATCCAGTAATTCTGTCATTCCGGGTCATATACAGTTTTTTCTGTACCATGACGTCATAAAACTTGGTGTTACGGTCCAAATGGCCCACGTTTTAGTTCCGTATTTTTGTATCTGATAGTTATGGCCCTTGGGATCCAGTTCACTTGATAAAGCACAGAAAAAGCTTGGCTTCGACATTAGTTTGTTCTGGTTTTGTCCACACCAATCATATCACAGGAAATGGTGTACACAAAACTGTCTAAGGCCTGGACTGAATAATGAATCAATGAATCATCCAGGGATCCAGAGATCCATGTAATCCTGGCAAAAAAAGAAAAGGCGTGGGGGGGGGGGGGGGAAGTGGAGACGGAAGATTTTGTGGAGATCACATGGTTTCAGGAGGAATGGAGGTGTGATCAGTCGTTGCAAATAGCGTATAAAACGGGGATCAGGTAAAGTTTATCGTGACACACCCTCTCCCTCTACCCTACCCCTCCCCCCCCCATGATAAATAATTACTGGTTGCTTAAAAAATCATAGACAATGTCTCACCGTAATTTTGTAGTCAGTGACAAGATCGTAATACTGAGATCCATTCATTGGCTTTAATGCACCGGGCTTTGTATGTCTGTTTTCTTCATTCAGTTGGCAATTGCTCTGGTTGATACTTTTTAGGAAGTTGAACGAAATACACCGACAGTTTGATTGGCACGTTTTATAGCATTCCGTCACTCCTGCCGCTGAAAAATTAGCGAAGACGTGTCCAACCAGGCAGTAGTCGTCTACCATGTTCCTTTCCATGATGAAGGAACATCCGATAAAACCCCCAATACGACACAGACCAGCGGTGAAGACAATCATAAACGCAGACACTATCAGCAGCGGCCTGACGGATTTATGAAAACAGGCTTCAAAGGATTCCCTGTTGAGATGGAAATTTAATAGCTAATAATATGAGGACGACTTTGCTGATTTTTACGTATAAATTGGGATTTTTTGATCCATTACCGAGAAAAAGCATAAAAATTTTGGAGTGGATAGGGAAAAATAATGTTAGGGAATCAAAAGAAGAAAAAGAGCTGTAGTTTAGGTTTAGTCATGGAGCATCCGTGTACGAAATCAGAAATAGGTGTAACCCGGGAACAGTTTGGGTGTGATAAATTACTTCGCTGTGTGATTGGTTCAAACAGGTCGCGCCACTCAACCAATCAGATTGAAAAACTAAATTAACATCACGACTTGATCCCTCACTCTTCCCACACTTCAGGTAGCTAGTTTTCATTAGCTCCCCAATTGCTTTTGACATTTCAAGTCCTTTTTTTTTTTTGTTTTTGCTTTTGATGACTTTGGTTTTAGTTGCACCACATTCAACTGAAATGCACATTAGCATTACTCTTCTTTTCAGGAGTATCATTTCAAACGCTTAGCACAACAGGAAATTTTCCTCCCCTTTGTTAACCATTGACTCTACGGAGTAATCACGTTATATCTTCGCCTTAAAATTTTAACACACTTTCAAGTGGTAAAGTTGTAAAGAATCCTTAAAAAGATAGCACTATCTACACGTATCAGAAACCATGTCTACACGTATCAGAAACCATATCAGAAAAACCTTCCCAACTTTATTTATATGGTTTTTCATTATAATGGCACGAGATAAATAATATTTGATGCCTAAGGCGTTTGGTGAGTTGTTTACGTTGGTTTTTTCTGTCTGATTTCCACATCTAGTGCAGATTTTTTTACTCAACTACTTTTTGAGAATTTTGTTAATTCGTGTACTGGATTTCAGCGTAGCTGAATGAAAATTATTTCTAAGTTGTCGATAGTTGGCATAAAAGACACCAATTCTTAATCAACCAAAATTTTACTAACTTATATCGCAGTTAAGTCAAACTCGATTGTTACAATATTTAGAATTATTCAGGATGAAACGATAGACAAAGGTATTGAGACAAAAAAGAGGATAATAGCTTAACGAGCCCAAAGCTAACCAAAGTCATAGTTTACTTACATTGCAAAGTCGTAAGAATCCTGCTTTGATATCTTTATTGCTAGGTCTCCGGTGAACACCTTTCTTAGACGAAGGATAAATGTTTTCAAAGCATATTTAATTTATTTGTGACATTAATGTGCTTGATAAAAGGAGTGCGACAGGTGCAATCCAATTAGCACCAACAGTTAGGAAAACACACCCGTACACTGTTCTTAAACCTCATCACTACAGACTCGTATTACAATCAACGAAAATTCTATTTAACCTAGTAACGAAGATAAAACAATCTGTCTTATTTACAAATTGTTAGAAGGAAATTTTTTATCTTCTTTGAATCTATTTAAAGCTTCATCATTTTAAAAAACCTTACCATACAAGCTGATAAAGATCTATGGTGCATAATCCCGTAATCATCCGGCACCCGTGATTTCCATCCCCCCATTGTTTCAATTCAGTAAACCTTTGACACTGATTTCGATTCATTTTAAAAGAAAACGTAAACGTTAGTGGAATGTACGTTTCCTCAGTTCAAGGACGCAACCAATAACATTGTTTATTTGCTCCATCTTTTCCTCTTTGTTCACCTTTTCTATTTCAATATTTTCTGTAAACCTCTCTTTTAAACCCACTTTGGTTTTTTGGTTCAATTCAACTTGACAATTTATCTATTTTAAAATCGTAATTTCACTTAGATCAATACCACTGAAACAATGGTTTAAAAATACAGACAAAGCATCGAAGTAACATAGATACTATTCATACCTTTTTCACACGGGCTCTTCAAATTCTGCATGTAATTTACTTAAAAACTTAGACGGACGAAGGACTCTAACAGCCAAAAGCTTCCTCGTGGAAAAAGCCTCCAAATAGGATAGCTTAATAACAGTTCATAATTCCAAATTGTCATCAGCTGGTTGAACAACAGTTTAACAAACTCCGGGTATTTAATTGTCTCAAATTAGTTCCCATGGAATCCCTTGTTCAACCTGTTTTGCCATTAAGTGTGTTGCAAGTTATAACCACTGATCAACTTTCTCCACAAGAGATCAAAAATATTAATATTAACAATGAAAATACAATCGTTTGTTTAACAAGACAATTTCCTGAGATAGGGTGGAATTTCTAATAAATTATTACTCTTTTTGGAACGAACAACCTAATTAACTTTGTTATGGGATGTTTTTACGGAGTGCAACGAGACTAAGGAATGACAGACAATATTGACGAGTCGACTAAGAAATTATCTATTACGGATGAAGTAAAAACAGGTTCCTACTCTTATTTCTCTCTCCCCTTTTCTATCAATCTAGAATTCATGTTAAAAGCACAGGGAAACCATTTCACTGCTAGCTATTGGGTAAAAAACCACAGAACAAGGCAGAGTTGCCATTTCGCCACTAGGAAAATTTCTAATCTTCAAAACGGGAGCAAAGTCATAAATTAATCATATTTTTAAGAAAAAGCAATCCTTGTGGTGAGAAAGTGAATGTGTACATTACTATCTAAAGGAAACTTCAGCCGCGCAGTAATCATGCAATAAAAATGGTAGTGTAAGATCGTTTACGAAGATGATTCACAATTGCCAAAATGGCCCTAAACGTAAAAAATTCATTATTAGAAAAAATAAGTCTCATGGCCCCCAATCTAACCTTTCGAAAACTTCAGCGTCGGAAAATTTTACAGGAAATTGTTGATCTCAAAAGTTGCCACCAAAAGTAATAAGTTTTATTCTTACAGAAAAAATAGCCCGGTGACAAGAGCGTACATGATCCCAAACATAACCTAGTTTACATGTGAATTGTTGATAATTAAATATCTCCATTGACTTGTAATATAGCACATGCCCTTCCCATAAAAAGTTCTGTACCACTATTCAAATTCATTACAAGATATACTTTATGTGTATTTAAATGTTCAGTTTTCGATAACTTGTGATGTAGCATATACACTTACCCATACAAATCTCCGTAACGGTATTCTTATTTGTTTTAAGATTACTCGGTTTTATCACCTTAATTACAAGGTTTGTTGTTGACTGAAAAAAAAATCTCTCAAATGGTGAGGGGGTTACAGGTTGCAGGACCTCGCCTTTGTCTAAACTTCAGAAAATCACACGCTGTGAGCAGTTCAATCTTCTTAAAGTGCACCTCATCTTTAGTTCTCTGTTTAGAAAAAAAAAAAAAAGACATGATTTAGGAGTTCTCAAGTCAACCACTTTAAAATTGCTTCAAGGGGTAATCACTCTCTTAATTCTTATGCAGCTAACGGTAAGCCACAAGAGACACTTGGGTACTTTCCCGAATTTCCAAAACCACGTGCACTTGTGCGGGCAAAGCGTAGTGCGAACGTCAGATTCAGAGCAGTCAAAGTTTTCTTGTTAGTTTTGAACTAAAATGGAGCATCTTCTTAAGATTCCCTATAAAGTAAACAATTCCATTACATTCGTTGCTGGGCAAAGGTAATTTGCAACTCAATTTCAATCCTTTTCTATCATTTTTTCATATGAAATTTTATATTTTGTCGCAACAAGCCGACTTGCAAACGATTCGTTTTCTCGTCGAATTTTTCGCCATGTACTGCCTCCTAGATTTAAAGTTCTTTTTGTGTCCTGCTGAGGAAATTACGACTTTTTAAAGTCATGTTAAAACGAAAGACAGTCAAGATATTCCTTAGCCTGATTATTACCGATCGGCAAGAGCCTTAGGCAACGCTAGTCGTTTAGACGTTCGCAGGGGGTCCAATCCTGGTGATGATTATTTCTGCCAGGGCCCCGGCAAACGTCTCCCCGACTTGTCCCCAATCTTCTCGGAGGTGGAAAAACGCTTATCTTCGCTTGCAGCGCTAATAATGAGAACTTGCTCACGAGCTACATACTTCTTATTATTTGTTCTTAGAAAAGTTCAAAGGCCCAACCTCAATTTTATTACTGTCAAGCCTTTAGACTGATATAGTGGTATGACTGTCAAGCCTTTAGACTGATATAGTGGTATGACTGTCAAGCCTTTAGACTGATATAGTAGTATGACTGTCAAGCCTTTAGACTGATAAAGTAGTATGACTGTCAAGCCTTTAGACAGATCTAGCGGTATGACTGACGAACCTTTAGACTGATATAGTGGTATGACTGTCGAGCCTTTAGACTGATATAGTGGTATGACTGTCGAGCCTTTAGACTGATATAGTGGTATGACTGTCGAGCCTTTAGACTGATATAGTGGTATGACTGTGAAGCCTTTACGTTTATCTAGTGTTTTTATTTGTCCAACATTATATGTTCTTAACTGATTTGAATTAATTGATAGGACTTCTCAACTCAGCGGAATAGAGCCTCTGGTGAATTAAAAGCAGACTATGAAACTGAACACCAATTTTGACGGATATGAAATGACTTGAGACAAGAGATTATAAGCTGTCTATCTCTCTTGCTTAAAAAAAAATGACAATAAAATAAAAATTATATTACCATGACAACCGTACACTTCCACTCTCATTGATGCATGTGCGTACCAGGTGATGATTTGAAAACGGATATATCGCGTCGTAATTGATGGAATGAGGTCATGTGATACAACAGTGTGACTATCAGTGTTTCCAGCAAATTCCTAAGTAAGCAAAATATAACATGTTCTTTTTCCTATGTCTATTTCGGTTATCACCGCATGGTTGGCTCCTACAACCATGCCGTTTGATAGAATTTGTTTTTTTTTTAATCTTTTAATGTATTCTCTCGGCTTCAAGGTCGGGAACTTGATCAAAAGCTGGGTCTAAATCAAATTCACCCAGCGGGTTTGCCCCATCCTGTTCTTAGTTACAGCTAATCTTTACGCGAGAACACGAACCCACCTTAGTTGCATTTTGTTGCTCTTGTCCTTTGTAGTATTGGAAGATACCAGTGTCATTATTGGCGTACAGCAGCGAATATTTTGTTACCCATTGATTGTGGTTATGTCTTCCTTGAGTTGCCACCCGTGTTATTCGGGTGTTGTGCTTCAACAGATCAATCTGTAGCCAAGGATAGACATCGCTAGGGAAAGCGACCCAAGCCCCTTGCTTGATGTGATTTCCCATGAAGTTCAATCTGCCTTGTACGGAGGCATGATCAATATCGTATTCCGAAGAGGCACTGATCTGTGCGTCAGT
Source organism: Pocillopora verrucosa (assembly GCF_036669915.1). Taxonomy (NCBI): domain Eukaryota; kingdom Metazoa; phylum Cnidaria; class Anthozoa; order Scleractinia; family Pocilloporidae; genus Pocillopora; species Pocillopora verrucosa. The sequence goes on along the minus strand of NC_089323.1, from coordinate 11,849,255 downwards.
TATTTCACCATTCTCCATACCAAGAGCACGATTGCAATCTAAATGGTCGATGAATTGGTTATAATATGAAGAGTGTATCCCTTTCTATTAGTGGAGGTTATGTGGCCGAGTGGTTGGGGGCACTTGGCTCGAAATATTTATATATTTATATATATGCATATAAAAAATATAAATTATGCAGAACATTGCCCAGTCGAGCTGTATAAGAGATATTTGTCTCACGTGCCTAAAGAAATTAATGATTACGCATTTTATTCGCTTGCTTTGCCCAAACCGAGAGGAGAAGTGTGGCAATAACCCAATGCGAAGAGAAAGGTTAGGAAATGTAGTAAGGAAATCACGACGAAGGCAGGATTTGAGGGGAATTTCACAAACCATTCTCACAGGCGAAGTTCCGCCACGCGGTTGTACCAAAGCGGTGTACCAGAACAAGTTAATGTAGAAACCACAGGTCACTGGTCAATTGTTGAAAAGGATGTCGAGGGAAAAGACAAAGAGTTGTTTGAGAATCATGTTAAACACAATGAAGAGAAAAAAATGAGAGTAAACGCGTAAGCTTTTGAGGAAAAGAACAATGTAGAGCACTAGAATCAGTCAGTCGAAGTTAGAACCAATATTACTAAAATTGTTATTTCATATAAGAAAGAAATTTTGCTGCTGTAAGATGTGTAATTGTAATAAATAAAGCAATAAAACAATAAAATCGAAAGCGTTCGCGGCTGCAATATTAAAAATACTGCTTGTGACCAACGCACCAGCAATAAATTTGAGAGGAATTTAATTCTTGATGACATGGTCGAACTTTTCTAGTTACACGCCATTGCCAGTGGTTCCTAAATAGAGTATTACGAACATAGTAAATCAAGAACGGAACGACTAATTACAAGATTGGAAATAACAAGAAATACGTATAACATAGGCAATACTAATAACATAAGGAACACGGGATACTCGATAATAGAGCAATTTACTTGACGATTTTGAAATACGGCTGCATAAGAAAGTACTTGCGGTGACCTTCTACTCTAGCTAACACCGTTATATTTGCATGATTCGCGCGAAAGTCAAACTTATATGGATAGCCGCGCGGACTGGGGCTAGTAGGGGGATTGGTTTCTACACTGCTGGATATTGGATGTACCATTATTATTATTATTATTGCTTTTATTATTTCTAGCCCGTTTAGAAGTACCCCTGATAAGGGCGCACAATAGGATTTTACTGGGATCGGTAATTATATATATAAATGTACTGTCCAGCCAACGGGTAATAATGACAAAAAGGCTTTTGGCGATAGAAGGTTATCTATGATAAAACATTTGCACAAAGAAATGTATAAAAGTCAATAAGGGGAGTATTTATCACACACTGAAACCTATACTTCGGTCAGGGTCTTTAGGGTCCATAACCAGTTAGAAAATTATCTTATAAATAAAAAAAATAGGCTCATTCGAAAAGGGTTCATTAGAACTGAGACTTTTAAGAATTCTCTCTTACAGAAGCCAGAAATTTTCTTTTAACTTGACCTAATTGAGAGAACACTTACTTGGCACCCTCTAACTACAAAATGTTTTCATTGGCTCAAAAGAATTTCTTTGTTAATCAGGTGAGAGTAATAAATCATTATGGCTCCCCAAGGACTGCCTAGTTGAAGTTCAATAGCCACTCCTTAGAAGATCTCTAAAACTATAAATAAGTGCATTCATACCACTTTCACACAACTGGCCAGTATATTTGACAGGACAATCACAGATGAATCGTTTTCCAGTCTCCTGACAGTTTTCCCGACACGTTCCTCCATTCAGACACGGCTGATCTTTGCAGCATTTGTTATAACACGAGGCACAAGCCTATACAACAATGACAGAAAAGTTTCTAATATCCCTCTGAAATGGAAATCTAGGGACTTGTAATTATTCGTCGCCTGGGGGAAGGGGCTCAGAGGATTTTTGGGGGGGGGGGAAACTAGATTGTGTTCAGGTAGGACATAGAAGGGGGATGAACCGTCTCAAACTGAGTTTGAAGGGGGGGACTATGGTATATTGAGAACCTATGGAGGGGGACTGGGTCATTAGAATACTACAGACAACGCAAGAGAAATGAGGTTAATTTCAGTTTGACAAAACCAAATTCATCTCACAACCACCACCTCCCCCACTACGCCCCTTGCTTTGCCATTTTTGCTCTCACTATGTTTCTGCTTCTTTTTCTTCCGCAATTTTGAAGGTTATTTTAATCGGTTTTCTACACATAAAAATCCTTGTTTCTTGTTAAAAATATATCGGGGTCTAAGTATGAATGGCGTTAAATACCTCTTTACACAGCAAGGGAAAATATTGTTGAATCGTTTTTAACCAACCCTATATTCAATAACCATGTCGTAGTACATCCAACCATCCATTGGTTTCAACGCATCAGGCTTCAGATGTCTGTTTTCTTCATTCAGTTGACAGTTGTCCTGGTTGGTATTTGTCAAGAAGTTGAACGAGATGCACCGACAGTTTGGTCGGCATGCTTTGTAACAATCCATCACTCCTGCCACGGAAACATTTGCAAATACGTAACCAATCAGGGCATTTCCATCCACCATGTTCTTCCCAATGATAAAGGAAAAGCTAGTGGAACACTGACCAATACTGCAAGAACCCATGGCGACGTTTTTAGATATTCCAACAGTTGAGAAAAAAACAAATAGAAACCTGTGGAGAAAAGCCTCAGGATATTATTTTCTTTTCCCCGCTGGTGACAAGACTTTAGCTTCTTCCTTTCTTTCAACTTTGCGAATAAGCTTGTAGTTGATGGGTAAAGTTTATGGTGTAACATTTTAATTATTTCGTTATTCGGTGGTAATCTGAATTTTGAAATAAAGAATATACTAAGTTTAGAAGCGTTCAGCCAAAGTACAGAAGCTAGTTGGTAAAAGAATAAGTCTGTACCCAAGCCAAGTGGCCTATCCAGCCCGAGCGTATCCCGGTTTCCACGTAGCATGAAGCGACTAAGAGTCTATCCACGCTTCCCTGAACGGGATGCAAATTCATCGCAAGATTACCTTCCCGCATTTAATTCGGCATCCCTGACAATTGGTCGCGACCCATTTATACTCCTACGTGGAGGGAGGCACTGCTAAAGGTAAAGTGTTTTACCCAAGCACAATGAACCGGTTGGTCTCGACCTGGAGAATAGGGCTCCTATTATTAAACTATTGGGCGTGTCTTATATGAAAGCTAGTTGATCAACATATTTTTTTGTTCACGACTCTCTGTCACAACTTAGATCAGTCGATACCTTGTCTTACTGAAAAAATAGTGTGCTGCAAGTTTACAAATACTTTTAGTAGGTTGACAACGAATTTGATCAGAGAACACATTCTCCTATCGTGAATCTGTTGTTAAACAGATTGTTTTTTTATTGCCACGGTCCAGTCATTATTTATGGCCGGGGAGAAGTTTGGAGGACTTTGATTATGTCTCGACAAATTTACCTGATCGTATCTGCCATAACTATAGGTCATAACATGGCTTCGAGTGCAATTTGGAGTAAATAAGCACGAGTAAATTTTTCAAAGAAAACAAATTGCACGAGCCCGTTTGCTTAACCCTGAGTTATCGGCCGACTCTTTTCATGATTTGCTACGAAACTGCGAAGCTAATTTGTTCTGCCGTTGGTCACACCTCAGGAGTATCATTTCAAACGGATAGCACAACAGGAAATTTTCCTCCCCTTAATTAACCTTTCACCTGCGGAGTAATCACGGTATATCCTCGCCATAAAATTGTCTACACACTTTTAAGTGGAAAAGTTGTAAGGAATCCTTGAAAAAGATAGCAGTATCTACACGTATCAGAAACCATATCAGAAAAATTTTCCCAATATTATTCATATGGTTTTTTCATTATCAGGGCATGAGATAATTAATGTTTGATACCTAAGGTGTTTGGTGAAATGTTTACATTCGTTTTACCTGTCTGATTTCCGCCTCCAGTGCAGATTTTGTTACTCAACTACCTTTTGAGAATTTTGTTAATTCGTGTACTGGATTTCAGCGTAGCCGAATGAAAATATTTCTTAGTAGTCGATAGTTGGCCTAAAATAACCAATTCTTAATCAACCAAAATTTTACTAATTTAGATCGTAGTTAGTCAAACTCGATTGTTATAGTATTTAGAATTACTTAGGATAAAACGATACACAAAGAAATTGAGAAAAAAAAAAGTATTATGGCTAAACCAACCCAAAGCTAGCCAAAGTCATAGCTTACTTAAAAAAGCCTTCCCAACATTATTAATATGGTTTGTCAGTATGGCATGGGATAATTAATATTTGATAACCAAGGCGTTTGGTGAGTTGTTTACGTTCGTTCTACCTGTCTGATTTCCGCCTCCAGTTAAGATTTTATCTTTCAACTTCAAAACAGTGCTCTTTACTTTTGTAAATTTTGTTGATTCGAAAACTGGATTTCAATGTAGCTGAATGAAAATCTCTCTAAATAGTTGATAATTGCCATAAAAGACACCAATTTCTAATTAACCAACACTTTCAAGTACTAACTTATATCGCAGTTTAGTCAAACTTAAGCTAACTTAATTTTTACAGTATTCAGAATTACTAACGATAGAGCGATAGACTGAAGGAAATAGAGATGTAATAGATGTAAATAGGTAAATGGTTTACGTTGAAGTATCCTTCGAGAATCAAGCATTTGATTCTGTCTGACGCATGGGGATTTGCTATTTTACCCGCTGGAATTGTAGACAGACACCCAGTAGCTTACTTACATTTCAAAGTCGTAAGAATCCCGCTTTGATATCTTTACTGCAAGGTCTCCGGATGAACGCCTTTCCTAAACGAAGGATAAACGTTTTCAAAGAATATATAATTTATTTGTGACATCAATGGGCGTGATAAAGGAATGCTACAGGTTCAATCCAATTAGCAATTAAACTTAATTACTACAGACCCGTATTACAATCGATGAATACTATTTATCCTAGAAACGACTTTAAAAAGTGTGTCTTATTAACAAATTGTTGGAAACAAAATGTTCACCTTCAATGAATATATTTAAAGCTTTATAATGAAAAAAAAAAAAAAAAAAAAAAAAAAGAAAAAAAAAAACATCCAAGCGGATTAAGATCTATCTTGTATCATCCCGTAATCGTCCAGCAGCCGTGATTTCCGTCCCACCATCGCTACAATTCAGTAAGCCTTTGACATTGATTTCGATTCATTTTAGAAAGAAAGAAAAAAAGGAAAAACGTAAATTTTAGTGGAATGTACGTTTCATCAGTTCAAGGACCGCCACTTTATACATTTGTCTATCTTTTCATTTTCAGCCATCTTATTCCCTCTTTGTTCACCTTTTCTATTTCAATATTTTTCCCTAAAACCATTTTTAAATCCACATTTTGGTTCACTTTAACTTGACGAAGTGTCGTTACGTGATCCATTTTAAAATCGAAATTTCACTTGGATCAATACATTGAAACATATAGACAAAACATTGAGGTACAATGGACAATATTGATACCTTTTTCACACTGGCTCTTTAAATTCTGCTTGCAATTTATTTTAAAATGTAGCCGGATGAACTACTCCAACAGCCACCAGCTTCCTCGTCAAAAAAGGCCCCAAAGATGATGGCTTAATGAAAATTCATAAGTCCAAATCAAAATCAGCCGGTCGAACAACAATCAAACGCACTCTGGGTATTTCACTGTCTCAAAGGAGTATCCACAGAAGCCCTTTTTCAGTCTGTTTTGCCATTTTAATGAATTGCAGGTCATTACCACTAATTAACTTTCTCCACAGGAGATAAAGAAATAATACCTAAGTACAACCGTTTGCCTGACAGGATATTTTTTCGAGAGAAGGTAGAGTGTCTCGTTAATTTTTAATCTTTTGCAACGAACAACCTGATTAACTTTATTATTGGTTTTTTCACTGAGTTCAGCGAGGCGAAGAAATATCAAACGATATTGACAAGTCGACTATGAAGTTATCTATCATGGATGAAGTAAATACAGGGTCATACTCCCCTTTCTCATAATCATAAGCATTTCACTTATTATCTGGGCAAGGTGAGAAAAATATTTTGGGGGCCACGGTTTTAGCTAAAACCGTGGCTCCCAAAATATTTTTCTCACCTGGCCCACAAAATTTTCAAATTTTTCACAACTTCGCCTGTTCCTGTTCGTATGTCCGGCAAAGCCTTTATGGTCACTGGCCCCCGTATAGCCGCTAGCTGTGACTTATAAATACAGGCATTTAGTTTTAACTTGTAAAACTCCCTGACGAAGTCTACGACACTAGAAAAAATGCGTCAGAGAATAAAGAAGTTTTACAACTACTGTTCGCAAAGTGCTGCTCACTAGTTCGGTTTTAAAAAAATTGTGTGAAGAAATTTAGAAAAAAAATAATTTAAAAAATTAATTTTTATTTAAAAAAACTGTTAAAAAAATGTTAAAAAAAAAACTGTTAAAAAAAATAATGAAAAAATTGATTAACTTTATTATGGATTTTTTCACCGAGCGCAGTGAACCGAAGGAATAGCAAACGATATTAATGAGTCGACTACGAAATTATCTATCACGGATGAAGTAAATACAGGGTCCTACTCCCCGTTATCATAATCTAGGCATTTTACTTTAGGCTAGAACGAAATTCCCCAGTCTAGAATTGATTGTAGGAGCACAGGAGGCCATTCTACTACCACCTCTCGGTTAAAAACACACACAGCAAGACAGTGTTGACATTTCGCCCCTTGGAAAATTACCAGTCTTCAAAACGGTGACAAAGTCATAAATTAATCATATCAAAAAAAAGGAATCCTTGTGGTGAGAAAGTTCATGTTTACATTACTACCTAAAAAAACTCCAGCTACACAATAAATGGTGAAATAATATCTGGGCGCGCTAGATATGGAATTTCTCTTCGAGTATTTAACTCGATAGCTCACGAGTAAGCGCAGAGAACGAATGAGATGTCTGTTTAAAAACGAGAAGAAAAATTTCATATCTACAAGCAACCATGTATTATTTTGTTTGTCATATAAAGACAATAGTCCTTCACTGACAAGAAAAGTTGACTTCATTAATAAATGACAATAAAAGGATCGACTATCCCCGAATAAAAATCGTAAAGTGTGTTGGCGCAATCAAGATGAAATTACTGCAAAGGCAAACAATGGGCCTAATTTTCAATATATAAAATTTTCAGCTATTGAATTGGTCCTTACCGACGGAAGAAATATTTCAGGTACATGCCAAAATCGGCCTAGGGTAAATCTTCTAGTGCTCGATTTTCGTTCTCAGCCGTGAAAAATTTCATTACCAAAGGCACTGAATATGTAGGTTTCGGCTTTTCTTTTCGTATTTTGGTTTTCTTCCTCTCCTAGCAAAGTTTGAACGTCACTGTCTGTTAGCGGTAAGGATTTTTTAGTGTTTAGCAGCCATAAATTGAAAAAATTTTGACAAACGACCTTAGATTGGGAATGGTGAAGGCTTTGCCGTTTATTCATCAACCAGACGAAGTGGCGCGAAAGGGGACTGACGTGTCAGCAGCTGATCGGCGATATCAAACACACGTGAAAAGAATTCGTATTTTTTCCCGCGTGTTGTTACGGCTTTTCTGAGGGCTGGAATCCATGTCTAACACCGTAGTTTACATAATAATCCTGCAATATAACTGATAGCGTAGGATTGTTTGCAATATGAATTTCTATAAAAATTCCTTATAAGAAAAAATAAGCCTCATGGCAAGAACGTTCATCGCCTCAGTATGTCCTATCGAAAACTTCAGCATCGGCAAAAATATACGGGAGATTGATGATCTCAAAAAGTGCCACCAAAAGTAATATGTTTTATTCTCACAGAAAAAAATAGCCATGTAGCAAGAGTTAACATGATCCCAACACAACCTAAGTTACACGTGAATTGCTAATAACTAAATATCTTCCCTGACTTTGGTGTGATATAGCACATACCGGCCTTCCCATAAAAAATTCTGTACCACTATTCAAATTCATTACAAAATATACTCCTCGTAGCAAGATAGTACATTATCCCAATAAAACCTAGGAATACATATGTATTTAAATATTTCTCAATAACTTGTGATGTAGCATATATACTTACCCATGCAAATTTCTGTAATCGAATTCCTTTTTGGTTCCAGGTTTTATCAACCTAATTACAAGGTTTATTTGTTGTTACTTCAAAATATTATCTCACGAAGGGTTGAGGGGTTTACAGGTTGCAGGAACTCGCTTTCTTGTCGCGCCTCTATCTAAAGCAAATAAGATTACGCGCTATGAGCAGTTCAGTCTTCTCAAAGTGCACCTTATCTTTGATTCTCTGTTTAGAAAAAAAAACAGTTTTATGTTGCTGCTTCTACCGTGGTTAAAAAAAAATATTTATTTCATAGGTACTGAGATTTACCCACAAAAATCGTAGTGAATAAAATTCGTACTGATTCTAAATGTAGCCAATCAGGAGTACGAACGACAAAATTTTACCGTGAAAAATTATCGTTCGTCCCAATCAGCAACGCGAAGGACGAAATTTCACTAATGATGAATGAACGTACTGAAGAGAACGTCATGCGAGAGCCGTTGCACAAAACCCGCGCGCTTTGAAAAATGGCCGAGGGAAGGTTCGCTTCTGTTTACTCAGTTGAAGAATTCATTTTAGAACACGAAAACAAAAATACCGCTCAAAAAACTGAAAGAGATGTAAGATTGCTTGAAAGATTTTTGAAAACGAAGGACGAAGACAGGAAAATCGAAGATATTCCAGCGGCTGAGTTGAATGAATTCATTAGCGAATTTATTATCTCCGTACGCACTAAAGATGGCAACGAGTACGAGCCGACTTCGCTTCGAAGTTTAATGGCCAGCTTCGAACAACATTTGAAGAAAAAGGGCTATTCTGCCAGCATAATCAACGACTTGGTCTTTGAGAAAACCAGAAAAGTTTTTCAATCCAGGCAAAAGCAGCTAAAGAAGCAAGGAAAAGGGAATAAACCGAAAGCATCGGTAGCCTTGACAACCGAAGAGTTAAAGATATTGTACGAGAAGGGTTTGCTCGGTATGTGTAGTCCTGAGGCGCTATTAAACATGCTCTGGCTAAACAACACTCTTCACTTTGGACTCCGTGGGTGCAAAGAACATCGTGACATGTGTTAGGGAGATGTAAAGCTTCACAAAACGGCAAACGGAGTGGAATACTTGGAGTTCAATGAACGTCAAACGAAAACTAGAACTGGCTCAGACTACAGCAATGTCAGAGCTGTACCGCCGAAAATGTTTGCGACCGACGAAACTGAAAGAGATCCTGTCGCAGTCTACAATCTTTTTGCCAGGAAGAGACCCGAGGAAATGAATCAAGACAATGCTCCCTTTTATCTGGCCGTAAACAACGGTTTAAAGGCGG